>NC_091437.1:130493112-130793112 GCF_964237555.1 Oryctolagus cuniculus | reverse complement strand
TTATCCTCTGCCTTGCAGCGCCGGCACACAGGGTTCTAGTCCTGGTCGGGGCGCTGGATTCTGTCCCGGTTGCCCCTCTTCCAGGCCAGCTCTCTGCTATGGCCTGGGAGTGCAGTGGAGGATGGCCCAGGTCCTTGGGCCCTGCACCCGCATGGGAGACCAGAAGAAGCACCTGGCTCCTGGCTTCGGATCAGCACAGTGCGCCAGCCGCAGTGCGCTGGCCGCGGCGGCCATTGGAGGGTGAACCAACGGCAAAAAGAAGACCTTTGTCTCTCTCTCACTGTCCACTCTGCCTGTCAAAAAAAAAAAAAAAAAAGAATATTAACCTGCAACAATAACATGTTTAATTAAACATGTACTGAAAATATATTTATACATAATTTAAAATATGATAAAAACAATTTAGTGTTTACAATCTAAAACAGTAGAGCAGGCTGGTTATAAATTCAGGTAGACAAAGGAAAGTTAACATGGAATTATTTAATTGGGAAAGTGCAGAGTGGATTTTGAGGTACCAATTATCTGGTAGAAGGTGCTTGGCTTAGTGGGATGCTAAGGTGAAGCCACTTGCTGCCAAAAATAGAAGACTTTGGACAAATATATTTAACTCTGAAATTATACTTCCTACTTCTGTGAGGAACAGAAATTAATGATTCTCAAAGGTCACCAACTCTAGTAAATTTTAAAGGATCTAAACGTAACTGATTAGTTTGGGGACAAAAGACAGTATGTGAGAATGACAGTGAGAGGAGATGCTCTTCTGAGATAGTAAGGTCCTCCTCTGTGGCCTCCTCATTCTCAGTAGATGGAATTTAGTACACTTTAAAGTACTTGAGAGGCTTTTCATTCTGACAATAAAATAACTTTCAGGTTAAAAGACAAGGTTTTGGTAGTGAAACAGGAAGTTTTAACCCATGCAGGGAAAGGAGAATGGTATGGGAGACAATTTATATTGTAAAGCCACATTCTTAAGGGGTACCCACTTGAAAGCCAACTATAGATCCATCTATATACTGCCTAAAAAAACACACCTCACCATCAAAGATACATTCAGACTGAAAGTGGAAGGATGGAAGAGGATATTCCATGCTAATGGAAAGGAAAACCAAGTAGGTGCAGCCATCCTAGTATCACACAAATAGACATTAACACAAAAACTTCAAAAAGAGACAAGGGCATTATGTAATGATTAAGGGATCAATTCAACAGGAAGACATGGCTAAAATAAATGTATATGCACAAAATGCTAGGGTGCCTGCCCATTTAAAACAAATGTTAATAAATCTAAAGGGAGACATGGATTCCCAATACAATAGTAATGGGGGTCTTTAAGAACCCCCTTCAATTAAGGACGGATCAGCTAGATAGAAAATCAAGAAAGAAACAAACAACAGAGATAATCTATACTGTGAGCCAAATGGACATAACTGATATCTACAGAACATTTCATTCAATAGTTAAAGAATATACATTCTTTTCATCAGTGCATGGGGCTTTCTCTAGGATAAACCAAAAGCTAAGCCATAAATCAAGTATCAGCAAATTAAAAAAATATTGAAATCATATCATGTATCTTTTCTGACCACAATGGAATGAAGCTGGGAATTAACAACCTAATAATCTCCAGAAAATATGCAAACACATGGAGACTGAATAACATGCTCCTAAATAAACAGTGGGTGACAGAAGAAATCAAAAGGGAAATCAAAACATTTCTGGAAATGAATGAAGATGACAATAAAACATATCAAAAACTTATGGGATACAGCAAAAGCAGTGTTAACAGGGAGTTTATAGCAAGTGGTGCCTACATCAAGAAATGGGAAAGGCACCAAATAAATGAGCTATCAGTGCATCTCACAAACCTAGAAAAAATAACAATAACCAACCAAACCCACAATTAGTAGGAGGAAAGAAATATTTAAAATTAGATAAGAAATAAACAAAAGTAAAATAAAAAATACAGAACATCAGTGAAATTAAAAGCTGTTTTTTTGAAAAAATAAAATCTTTGGCCCAACTCACCAAAAAAAAGGGGGGGGGGAGGTCTGTGCTGTAGCATAGTAGGCTAAGCTTCCTTTCCATTTGCAGCGATGGCATCCCATACGCGCAACAGTTCATGTCCTAGCTGCTCCTCGCCCAATCCAGCTCTCTCTGTTTATGATCTGGGAAAGCAGTGGAAGATAGCACAAGTACTTTGGCCCCCGCACCTGTGTGGGAGACTTGGAAAAAGTTCCCGGAGTTGAATCAGCCCACCTCTGGCTGTTGCAGCCATTTGGGGAGTAAATCAATAGATGGAAGACTTTTATCTTTGTCTCTCTGTCTATAATTCTACCTCTCAAACAAACAAATAAATAAAATTTTTTTAAAAAAAGAGGGAGAAGACTCAAATCAATAAAATCAGAGATGATAAAGAAGATGCAACAATAGGTACCACAGAAATAAAAGAGTCATCAGGAATTACTACAAACAGCTATATGCCAACAAATTGAAACATCTAGAAGAAATGGATAGATTCCTGGACACATACAATATACTAAAATTGAAGCATAAAGACATAGAAAACCTAAACAGACCAATAACCAATATGCAGATTTAATCAGTAAAAACCATCCCAACAAAGAAATCTTAGGACCAACGGCTAAGCTGCTCAATTTTACCAGACTTTTAAACAAGAACTAATTCCTAGTCTTCTCATTCTGTTCAAAACTATTGAATGGAGAGGATCTTTTAACTCCATCTTATGAGGCTAGTACCACTTTAATTCCAAAATCAGAAAGTCATACAACAAAGAAAAATAATTATAGAGCAACATCACTGATGAACACAGATGCAAAAATCCTCACCAAAATACTAGCTAATTGAATCCAACAATACATCAAAGATCATTCACTTGGACCAACTGAGATTTATTCCTGGTATGTGGGACTTAACATATGCAAATAAAAAACGTGATACATCACATTAACAAACTGAAGAATAAAAACCATATGATTACCTTATTAGATGCAGAGAAAGCTTTTGATAAAATACATCACACTTTCCTGATAAAAACCTTAAGTGAATTGGGTATAGAAAGAACATTCTTCAACACAGTCAAGGCAATAAATGACAAAGCCACAGCCAGCATCATATTGAATGGGAAAAAGTTGGAAGCATTTCCACTAAGATCTGGAACCAGACAAGAATGCCCACTTTCACCAGTACTATTCAATATAATCCTGGAAGATTTAGCCAGAGCCATTATGCTAAAAAAGAAATCAAAGGGATAAAAATTGGAAAAGAGGAAGTCATACTATCCCTATTTAACATGATTCTGTACATAGGGGAACCAAGAGACTCTACAAAGAGACTGATGGAATTCATTAGAAAATTTGGTGAAGTTGCAGGATGTAAGATGAACACACAAAAATCAATAGCCTTTGTATATACAGATAATGCCATGGCTGAGAAAAAACTTATACAATCAGTCCCATTGACAATTGCTACAAAAAATTAAATATCTTGTAATAAATTTAACCAAGGAGGTGAAAGATCTATTTGATCAAAATTACAGAACATTAAAGAAAGAAATAGAAGACACAAAAATGGAGAAATCTTCCATGTTCATGGATTGAAAGAATTAACATCTTCAAAATGCCCATACTACCAAAAGAAATTTACACATTCAATGTGATCCCAATAAAATTACCAATGAAATTCTACTCAGATGTAGAAAATATGATGTTAAAATTCATATGGTAACACAAGAGACCTGGAATAGTTAAAGCACTATTAAACAACAAAAGCAAAGCTAGAGGCATGACAATACCAGATTTTAAGGCATACTGCAGAGGAGTTATAGTCTAAACAGCCTGGTACTGGTACAGAAAGAGAAATGTGTATCAGTAGAACTGAATAGATACCTAGAAATCAATCCATACATCTACAACCAACTATTTTTGACAATGGAGCTAAAATCCAACCTTGGTGGAACGACAGTCTCTTCAACAAATGGTGCTGGGAAAACTGGATCTCTTCATGCAGAAGTATGAAAACAAGATCTTTCTCTACCTTGTACTGTATTAAAAATAAATGCAAAGTAGATCAAGGATCTAAATCTATGACCTGATACCATCAAATTACTACAGGAGAACATTCAAGAAACTCTGCAAGACATTGGCATAGGTAAAGACTTCTTGGGAAAGACCGCAGAAGCATAAGCAATCAATTCAAAAATAGACAAATGGAATTACATCAAACTAAGAAACTTCTGTACTGCAAAGGAAACATTTAACAGAGTTAAGAGGCAAACAAAAGCATCAGAGAAAATATTTGCAATATATGCAATTGATAAGGGATTAATATCCAGAATTTATAGAGTTCAAGATATTCAACTACAAGAACACAAATAATCCAGTTAAGAAATGGGCAAACAACTTGAACAGGCATTTTAAAAAGGATGAAATTCGAATGGCCAACAGACACATAAAAGTACTCAGGATCACTAGCCATCAAAACTACAATGAGGTTTAACCACATTCCATTTAGAATGCCTCTCATTCAAGGATCAAAAAAGAATAAATGCTGGTGAGGATGTGGGAAAAAAGGTTCCCTAATCCACTGTTGGTGTATGTAAACTGGTGTAGCCATTGTGGAAAACAGTATGGAGATAACTCAGAAAGCTGAAAATCTGACCCAGCCATCCCACTCCTGGTAATTTACTCAAAGGAAATGAAATCAACATATGAAAGTTATCTGAATCCCTATGTTTACTGAAGTTCAATTCACAGTAGCTAAGGTATGAAATCAACACAGATGCTCATCAACTGATGACTGGATAAAGAAAAAATGTGGTATATATACACTATGGAATATTACTCAGCCATAAAAAAGAATGAGATCCTGCCTTTCATAATAAAATGGATGCAACTGCAAACCATATGTTTAGTGAAATAAGCCAGTCCCCAAAACACAAATATCATACAAATGCCATTCAAATACCAAATTTGTATGCCAATCTGCCTAAAATTATTCCTGTACATAAACTGTTGAGAGGAAATGGCTTGATGTCTAAGTGAACTTAATTATTGTCTTATAACTGCTCAGAAAATATTTAGATGTGACACTGTCATAGGTGCTATTTCACTGAAAGAAATTGTGAATGTCTAATTGACAAAAAAAGAAAATTACAGAACTAGATATTAAAAAAATGTCTTGCTGCTGTGAGAATTCTATTAGTAGTATTTGCAAATTCAAAAAGGAGATGGGTCTGGAGATCTTACATGCTGCAGTATGACTACAGTTAACGATACTGTATTATATACTCTAAGTTTGCTATGAAGGTCAATCTCAAGTGTTCTTACCATGAAAAGAAAATGGTAACCAGGTGAGGTGATAGATGTGTCAATTATCTTGATTATGGTGATTGCCATAATGTTAACATATATCAACATCAAGTCATATACCTTAAATAAATAAAAGTTTTATTTATCAATTATATTTCAATAAAGTTGTAAACAATGAAAAAAAAGCCAACTCTGTAAATATATAGAAAAGAAATTCTAAGAGATATTTGGGGAAGGAAGATGTCATGCAGCATGAAAAGGAGGTATCCTGTGTAGAAAAACAAAATCAAATGCAGGAACAACTTCATTAGCTTTGTTAGAACTTTGGCATAGTCTTATGAAGGGAATAACTTATTCAATCCAAGGACAGCACAGCTGAGAATAATTTGAAGGGAGATAAAATTCAGTTGAAAACAGATTTACTTTCTACTCCCCACTAAAAGATAAGCAAAGAAACCACAGAAAGAACCAGGAGCACAATATCAGAAACAGTTCTTAGTTTAATTAGGTATGTGACCAACTAAGTTGTCCTAATTCTTTAGTCTTCTTATTTGGAAAATAAAGGATGGATTAGGTTTCTCAGAGTTACCACTTTCTGTGATTTGGTAATATTAAGTCAAAGTGGAAATGTTACCAAAAGATGACATGTAATTTTCCGAAAGGAGATACAGAACACCACCTTTAATATTTTATTAAAGTGACAATAATGTTTAGTGTTTATTGAGTGCTTATTAGATACCAGCCTTTGTACTTTGTACTTACCCCATCTCTTTCGAAGTCCACAGAGTACGGACATAGGTTATATTAGTTTCTCTTCTTAAACAGATCAGCCAAATGATGGATGGAAAAAAGTGTCTAGAGTCACAAACTCAAGTGAGATGGAATCCGATTTATGGACAGAATTTTGACTTCAGTGCCTGAGTTCATAATCACCATACTATATTCCATTTGAATTAAGATCTGAAAATATTATATACTATAATAACATGCCTGTACGTATATACATGAAATTCATAAAATATGTCAATCAGTACACGAAAAAAAATGTTTCTAAGGGTTAGGAAAGATGGACAGATGATATTTAAAGGCAGAGAAGAAAAACACTGTTAAATATTTGTTTCTGTTGACACATCCCTACTCCCTAGCCCTACTCCCCTCAAATTTGCAACCATTGTTGTTATGTTGTTGTTGTCTTTGGTTTATTTATTTAGAATAGAAGTAACAAATGTGTGAGGGGAGAAAGAAAAACTACCCATAATGTGAGAAAATTAAATAGTTACGAAAGATGCAGCATTGCATTGGACAAATTGCAACAAATCAATATAATCTTCTCATCCCATTTTCTCACACAGGAATGAGAATCCAACTAGGTTAATATGATATCTTTACTCTCATTAGATAGAAAACAATTCACATAAGCCTTAAAGGACACTAAAATATACTTTTCCTAAGTCAACAGAAAATTAATTACAAGGGATAGTTGCTTAAGTTATAACCTCAGCTTTTAGGGAGTCAAAACTGTCAGTCCTCTGTCTAGAATTATTTATCAATAATATTAATTATGTAGGTGAAACAGCAGATAAGTTGCTAACTTCATTTGCTGGCAACAATAGTTCGGAAGTAATCACTAAATTCAGATGGAAGTCATATTTATTTAGTACTTAATGTTAACTGTTACATAAGGAAAATATGTGTTTATCAAGTTTCCTTTTTTCATTAACACATTTCTTTGATAATGGAATCAAGATTAAGAAATGTATTGATTAATCTGTGGTCAACAGTTCCAATGTCAGCTGCTTTGAGGTAACATTAATATTGTAAAAGCAAAATACAAATTTTGAACATTTTTATTGATTAAAGCAAAATGAATATACAATCTACACCTTTATACAGATGCTATTTCAAAAGTAATTTGAGAATAGGATTGGCAAAGAAAGTAAACATTTACTGAATTCTTTAACATTATGCCAAGATATTTTTATAAAAAAAGTTTTCATTTATTTTTATTTATTTGAAAGGTAGACCAAGAGCTCCCATCTGTTGGTTCACCCCCCGAATGCCCATGAGAGTTGGGGTTGGGCCAAGTAGCAGCCAGGAGCCTAGAACTCCATCCAGGTCTCCCACATGGTTAGCAGGGACCCTTGACTTGAGTCATCATCTGCTGCCTCTCAGAGTGTATATTAGGAAGCTGGAAATCAGGAGCAGAACCCAGATTCAAACCCAAGCACATCGATATTGGATGCAGGCATCCAAAGCAGCATCTTAACCACTGTGCCAAATGCCTATCTCCCTAAACAACATTTTATTTATTTATTTTATTTTATTTTATTTTTTGGACAGGCAGAGTGGACAGTGAGAGAGAGAGAGAAAGACAGAGAGAAAGGTCTTCCTTTTCTGTTGGTTCACCCCCGCAATGGCTGCTGAGGCCCGGCGCACTGCGCTGATCTGAAGCCAGGAGCCAGGTGCTTCTCCTGGTCTCCCATGCGGGTGCAGGGCCCAAGGACCTGGACCATCCTCCACTGCACTCCCGGGCCACAGCAGAGAGCTGGACTGGAAGAGGAGCGACTGGGACAGATCCGGCTGCAGGCGGAGGGTTAGCCTATTGAGCCATGGTGCAGGCCCCTAAACGACATTTTAAAAACCTTTTAGCAGGGAAGGCTGGTATTTAGTGCAGCGAGATGCCAACTGGGATGCCCATGCCACATACTGGAGTGCCTGGGTTCATGTCTAGGCTCTGCTACTGATCTCAGCCATTCCTATTAACAGGCACCTGTAGGAGGCAGCAGATGAGGGTCCAGGTACTTGAATCCTTTCCACTCTCTTAGAATACTCAGAATTCTAAGCTCCTGGTTTCAACCTGGCCCAACCCCAACTGCTGTGGCCATCTGGGGTTGAACCAGCAGTTGGAAGATTTCTGACTGTTGCCCCTCCCTCATCTATCTCTTTCAAAAGTTAAAAAAAAATAAAACATATTACTTTGTTATTTCATTCATTCATACATTTAGCAAATATTAATGGGATGTGTTTATTTCTGGTAAAATATTAATGAAATATCCAAGATATCTGTCTTTGTGGAACTCACTCATGTTAGGAAAAAACTCTACAATGAACACTAAATATAATGAAATTTTAGGTACAATAAAGATGCACAGAGACAATGGTAGAGTCTTTTTGTTTCTCAAGAGTACAATAAATAGAAAGGATATGTGAGTATGCTCCTGAATGAAGCCAGGGATGGAGCTATGTGAATCTCTGGAGGTGGAATGCTTGAAGTAGAGGGCACAGCAAATGCAAGGCATCAAGGTGGAATTATGGCACTGTCTATAGCTATAACAAAAAGAGTCATGGCGAAGTCAGCAATCAGAGAGTAGAAAAAGATGGGCTAGAAAAAGTTCACATCTTACAGGGCCTTGCAGACCATGGAAAAAGCTCTGGATTTTATTGCAAGTGGGACACGAAACATTTGGTCTGTGAAGTAGGCTATGATTCCCATGTTCTAACACCATCAACACCGCCAGGTGAACAGTCTGTAGGGGACAGGAAGGAATAGAGGGAAATAGGTTGAGAGGCTGGATGACAGCTGGCATGGGAAGACAACGGCTGATCCAGGACAACAAAAACTTTGAAGTGTGGGGAACTTGTCAGATCTGGATGGTAAAGTTCATTGACTTGCTGAGTATAAATTCATTGAAGAAAAGAGATAAAGATCAAGAACAACCTTCAAGTTAGGGGTCTGGACACTGGTGAACTGTTATCAAAATGAGGAAACCTCAGAAGAGCAGCTACAGCACAGATGTGACTTGGAGTTCTGATTTCTGCATCTTTATTGTTCTGTTGAGATGTCAAGGAGATAGTTAGAGAAATGCATTTGGAGTTCAGAAGACAGACTGGAGATGAGATTTAAATTTGACAGCATTTGTTTATTGATAGCAGTTACATTCATGAGAAATGACATCATCTAAGAAATTCCAGGTATGTAACAATTTTTAGAAGTGAGGTTCTCAGTCAAGAAAAGTGCATCACATAAGATGGAGAAGAGAACAGTGGGCCCTGCCATGGGAACCAAGTGATGAAATCAGGGAGGAGGAAGTGATAGATCAGCCAAAATGAGAAGCCAGGTAAAGCTTCAGCAGTAAAGAGTTGCACAGGATTAAGAACTGGACTCCTATATGTTTTGATGTTTTTTTTTTTTTTTTTTTTTTTTTTTTTTTTTTTTTTTTTGACAGGCAGAGTGGACAGTGAGAGAGAGAGACAGAGAGAGAAAGGTCTTCCTTTGCCGTTGGTTCACCCTCCAATGGCCGCCGCGGTTGGCGCGCTGCGGCCGGCGCACCGCGCTGATCCGATGGCAGGAGCCAGGAGCCAGGTGCTTTTCCTGGTCTCCCATGGGGTGCAGGGCCCAAGCACCTGGGCCATCCTCCACTGCACTCCCTGGCCACAGCAGAGAGCTGGCCTGGAAGAGGGGCAACCGGGACAGAATCCGGAGCCCCTACCGGGACTAGAACCCGGTGTGCCGGCGCCGCTAGGCGGAGGATTAGCCTAGTGAGCCGCGGCGCCGGCCATGTTTTGATGTTTTAAACAGATTAAGAACTTGTAATTGAGAGAGGCTAATTAATTTTCTCAAATTATGCATCTCATATGTCATACAGATGGGACTCGTACAGGTGCTATCCAATTCACAAGGTCATGGTTTCCATATTTTCAAACAGTGTGTGTGTATTTAAATATAAAGATGAAAGCTATTAATAGAAACATGCGTTGTGAAAATTTAAGATTAATCATCACAATTGGGGCCACTCTATTACAGAAAAAAAATTTAACAATGAATTAACAGTCACAGTTTCGGGGAAAAAATACATGATTTCACAAAGACACTTGTCCTTACCACAATTCATCTGTACTGTCAATTGTCAGAACCACTCGTCATTGTATAGTAAAATTGTTGATATAGGCTTTCAGTCTGTCCTCAAAATAAATTGATTAGCATATCATATAGATTGCTATGCTTAGACATCTTAACTAACTCAGTGACAAAATATTTGAGCATGCCTATATGAGGGCACTTCAAAAATTTCAAAGAAAATGAAATTAAAGATAAATTTATTGTTGCAAACAATGTTTTAAATTTATGTATAGTTTTGCATGATATGTATTTCTAGAGGTCTGCATAATATGAGGACCTCTAGGATACTATGCTGTGAGCAAGAATTTGTATAATTCTAAAGGCACAGACAATTGCTGTAAAATGTTTGATGCCAAGGTTTATTTTATGTGTAGTGACCAAAGCTGAGGCAGCTTTTGGTGTGGAATCACTTGCTATTGCCTAAAACCATAAAATATTTGGCAGCCAAAAGCTGCCATACGGAGAGACAAAGCCTACTCCTCTACTAGGCAAACATCACGCAATGAGTCCCTGCCATTCTCTGTGTATTACAGCAGACTTGTAAATCTACTAAACCAAATTTAGTTTGTTATTCTGGCTAAAATAAAGCTTTTAAAAATAATTTATCAATACATTTTTCAGAATAAATTCTTCAACTTAGAAGGATATTACACAAAATGTGACTTGATTTAATAATCTCTTTGGTCTGTGAGCTCTGGGAAAACAACAGTGATGAGAAAGACATAAATGCTTACATTTTTCTGGGGTTTGAATGTGTCATTCCACAATCAAGAGTGCTTTTTTTCTTTCAGAATTTACCCTAAAGTATACTACATAACATATTTAGTGTTGGTGCATACAAATGCCAAGTTCATGACCAGTATTAGCAGAACAAAGTAAAATCTGTCATAGGCAAACACATGCAATAGTATCGGACATATACTCATTTATGTAAAATGCACACATATGTGTCATAAGCAAAGGTCATGTAATGTACTAACTCACTTTTTAAAAGTAAGTAGTGGCCGGCGCCGTGGCTCACTAGGCTAATCCTCCGCCTTGCGGCGCCAGCACACCGGGTTCTAGTCCCGGTCGGGGCACCAGATTCTGTCCCGGTTGCCCCTCTTCCAGGCCAGCTCTCTGCTGTGGCCAGGGAGTGCAGTGGAGGATGGCCCAAGTACTTGGGCCCTGCACCCACATGGGAGGCCAGGATAAGTACCTGGCTCCTGCCATCGGATCAGCGCGGTGCGCCAGCCGCGGCGGCCATTGGAGGGTGAACCAACGGCAAAGGAAGACCTTTCTCTCTCTCTCTCTCTCACTGTCCACTCTGCCTGTCAAAAAAAAAAAAAAAGTAAGTAGTATTTATAAAAACATCTTTAAAATTATAAATGAGTCTTACTTTTAGAATCTTTAAATTCTTCTGGGCCAGCTTCAAGTTAATGCAAATATTTCTTCCAAGATTTTAGGTGGGGAACATAAGTATTAACAATTATTGCTATCAGTCTTCATATACCTAAAATTAAACATTTCTAGTAAATAGACAAAGAGTTTAATTCATTATTTTACAGAGCAGTGCTTCCCATGTTTATATTGACTAAAATATATCCTCCTATGGTTTCTATTCATCAAATAAAATCAACCAACATTCTTCATGAAGGCCTTCTGATTCCAAAGGCAGTTTATATTACTTCCAATTGGAATAGACAGCTAGGGAATGTGTGCCCGGATCACCTAATTTTCTGAGAATTGTTTCTCCTCTACCTTCTAGCCTTGTACGGACACTTCTTCTGTGCTGGGACAATAGGACCCTTCCCTGGGGCTCTTAATGCTAGAACCACATCACAGGTGAGTGCAGGTATGAGTTGTCAAGTTCAGAGATCCTTCCCATGGAAGGAACATTTGACATGAGAGAAGGAGAATAAAAGAGAGACAAGGAGAAACTGGGACCTAACAAATGTTTACGGTATCCTGAAGGTGTTTCCACTTTCATTACTGGCAACCTTTAGCCCAGTGAATCCCTGCCTTGGATTTCCATATAATACTCCACAATTCTGAAAGTAAATTTCTCCTTTTCCTTAAGTTGATTCAACTGTGCCTCCACAGGTTGTAGCCAAGAGTTCCTAACACAAGGGGTTCTCAAAGAGTTCATAGAAAATATATACCATGAACAAAACCACACATGGATTTAAACATCTTTACAGTTTATTTATTTATTTGTTAGGTGCAGAGACGGACAGACACACACACGCACACACACAACACAACACACAGGGGAGAGAAGAGTGAGGAGAGACATCTCCTAACCTCTGGTACGCTCCCCAAATGCTTACAACGGTCACGGCTGGATCAGGCTGAAACTGGGAGCTAGGAACCCAGTTCAGTTCTCCCAGGCTGGTGGCAGGGACCCAACCCCTTGAGCCGTCAACTGCTGCCTTCCAGGGTGTGTATCAGCAAGGAGCTGGAATCAGGAGTGGAGCCAAGACTTGAATGCAGAGATGCTGAATATAGGGATTCCCCAAGCAGAATCTTAATGGCTGTGTAAAATACCTGCTCAACTTCAAAATTTTTGCACCAAAAAATCTTTTAGTTCAGTTTTACATGAATTTTTTTGAAGCATCCTCATACATTTAAAAGCTCACATAAAGTAGTGTAGCCCAGGTCTCCAATTCAGGCAACACCATCAACCATGTCACTTTTACAAATCCTCAGAATTCAAATTCCTATGTCATTTGTGTTCTACCAGTCCCAATTTGCTACTTCCTCTATGTAAGGAGTTTAGAGTGAACAAAGGAGAGGCAAGAGGTATATGGCTACACCTAAACCTGGGATTGAACATTATATTTACTCTCAGATAAATTTGGCTGTAGTTTGTAAATGAAGAGTAAGAAAGGGTGAGGGTGAAAGAGCACAGGAAAGTGCAGAATAAGGAATACCAAACAGAAGGAGTGAAAAATTAAGTTTTTTTCACCAGTGTATATAAGTTTGGCTATGAACAGACATGTCCAAATCCAGTTAATTAGGGGACAAGCCCAGGGAACAGGTGATGAATACTCTGGAGTCCTCTTATAGACTTTCCCAGGCAATAACAGCACTAGCAGCGGCCATCTGTGGGCTCTTCCACGTGCCAGCTACTGGGTTCAGTGTTTTCATACGTTATCTTGTTAATTCCTTGGCTTAGACATCTTTTGGGTATGTTCAGAAGAATAAAAAGACTGCAAGTTATTCCCTGGAGGCTTTCAGTATGGAGTATGGCTTCGGGTGGCAATTGAGAAAAAGGATTCTTTGCTGTCTGCCAAGCTAAGTTCAGGGGAAGAACTGTAAGTGAGAATGGAGGAAGATGGCTCCCTGTGGGAACCCACTGAACTCTGCTGGACTGAGAGGAGAGGAATATAGCCAAGTAGTGAATGCTGACCTAGTACTTAGCAGTCAACAAAATATAAGAATATGTCCAAAGTTATTCTAATTTTCAATAAAGAGTGAAAATAAAAAGGCATCACTCTCCCAGAAAAACCTAAAAGAAAACAACAAAACACCATGAGGATCACACTAAAGTTTTCAGGATTATTCACTAAGAAACACTCCTGAGTCTACCATAGAATTATTATTTATAAGTTTCTCTTCTTAAATTATTATTGCCATACAACCTTTAGACAGCATAAATAGTAAAAGTAACCCAGCATATCATAATAGTTTTTAAAAATTAGTAAAGAAAATGAGGTTCAAAAAAGGATGTAATCATTTTAAAGAATAAAAAAGCAATTATATTACTATAGATCACTTGGTTTATGTTAATTATAAACTTAAAAGGAAGAATGAAATAAAGGTATTGAATTTAAAGAGACAAAATATTAAAAATACAACACAGGGGATAACTTTTGGCCAATACCTGTCAGATACCAAAATGTAATAATTGGCTCCAAAAAGATGAAATCCCTCTTCTTTCAGTAGACTTTCAATCATCTGTTTTTAAGCATGTCAGTTTTCTTTATTTAAAAAAGTTGTTACCACAGTTTATAAACTTGAAAGGAGCAAAACAAAGAGAAAAAGGATTTATAAAAATTTCAGAGTATATTTTATTCCTGAATCACCACACTAGACAAAATACTCTCAAAATTCTGAACTCATCATTATAAGTACAAATCTTCTGATATATATACACTTTTTTTTTATCAAGTACAACTTTATGTTTTAGGAACATCTGTCTCTACACCATAGAATAAAATCAACAGGAATATACTATCTTAAATACTTGAGCAAAACTCAGTAAAAGATACAGTAGGCAAACATTGTGGTCGGCTCAGCAGTGATTACCAACTCATGCTCCAAATTCACTATAAAATGAAAATCAATATTTCCACAAGTTCCTGCAACATAAAAGATAACCTTCATTGATTTTTCTAGACTTAGGCCTCTCTGATAAAATCTAATATAAATTTTCAACCATGAGGATTTGGATCAGAGCAGGGGTGATAAGTCCTGCACATCTCTTAAGAGGTGGAGAATTTTTTTTTTTAAAGTGCACGTTCATACTATTTATAATTTGCCCTGTGCAAGTGAAAGCCTTTTCCACCAGTGCTATCAGGAATCTCTTCTAATTTTTATTACTGTGAGGCTAAAGCCTGTTCCAGATAATTTGGAAATTTCAGGGGAGTTGTGATAGGGCTGATGGTGCAGCCCTGGCTGACTTGAGAAAGGAGCTAACCGGTAATAGCCTCCATGGCTGTGCTGATTAAATGTTGCCATAGATGAAAGGCCTGCCATTGCCGCAATAAATTAACCAATCACACAAATCCCAAGTCAGTGCTAATCCTTCCTTGATACTCTGATCCTCTGATCAGCTCAAGGAGGTAAAGAAACTGGCTTGTGACGCTTGGTGCTCTAACCCCTGGATTTCATGTACACAACGAGCTAATGATATCTTGCTGACCAGTTCAATGGGATGAACTTCTCTCACAACCCTTAGGGAACACCACGGCCTTCTCAGGAAAAAAAAAAAAAAAAAAAAAAGAAAGAAAGAAAGAAAGAAAAAAAAAAAGAAGGGAAAAAGGGCAAAAATAAAAACTGAGAAACAGATGGGAGGTTTTGTGTTTTACTATGATACTGCAGGCAAACTATCCAGCACTTGTTAACTAAAATAATCATGCAGGCAGGACCAAAGTATGACATGTTTTCTATCATTTAGTTGTGGATAAAGAGTCACAAAAGGACAAAGATCAAATAGAAGTGGGAATACTGAAGAATGCCAACTGAGGAGAGTGGCATTTCAAGAGAGCAATATGGCCATATTTTATTCCGTCTTTGGTTCAATTTGAAGCAGCTCCCCAATGAGTATTCTGCATTTTCAGTAGGTCTTCATTTTGGATTTCTGTAAAATCTGCTATAGATGCCATCTATGTTCCATAGCAATGCTAGTGTGATTAGGATCTGATTTAGGCATAGACTCATTTAATCAATTAGCAGAAGGTCTGACCACATGCAGTGTCTTCTTGTTAATTATGTGAGGGCTGCCTCTGCAACAGAGTTCCTGAAATTGAGTCTGTGAAGGAGGCATTAGTGGACTTTGTAATTGGGGAAAGTTTTTTTGTATATAGTAATTGGTTGCTAGAAGGAAGAAGGCTCTAGGGTTTTCCTCCAGGGTTTCACACATAAAGAGTTTTTGAAAGGACTTGATTATCTTTCTTGGTCAGTCCCAAGAAATTAAAACTAATTCTTCTATAAGGGAGATGCAAGAACAAGGAAGAAGATGTAGAAAATCCACATTTTAGAAATACAACTAGAATTTTATTTAAAATGAGATGCTGTGAGGTGAGCCAAGATAATTTTGTGAACATACATTGAATTATTGTATTTTTTGAAGAGCAATGGAAGGAAGAATTGATCATTTGTCCCAAAAGTTAATTTTAAAAATCTTCTACCTGGTCGGTAAAATTTAATCACATTTAAGCAATTTGATGGAGCAATGCTAAGAGACTGTGAATATAATTTGGCAAGCGGATATTCCAAGTTTAAAATGCATTCATTGTGACAGATAAAAAGGCTTTTATAAAAATAACAGTAATTCAGATCAGTTCTCTTTCTATAACTTCCCTGGATTTTTAACCATCCTGTCATTCACCTTCTCTTTTATTTACATGATGATTGTGTATATGTCGTTCAGCTTTCTCAAGTGATCTTCCCAAAGGCGGTGCTCCCCACTGCTGGACTCAGAGCGAGCAAGAGCTTGGTTGTAAGGAGCAGGTCTCCCGGGAATTAATTAGTCAGAACACTGCAAGCACACAGCTTACTCCCTGCAAGGCATTCTGGGCCAACAGTGCAGAATAACACAGCTATTTCTGACCAAAAAGATGAAGCAGGAGAAGAAAAAAAAAGAACTTTTTTTCCCTAAGAACAACAGATGTTGTAACAGTCCAGAGAGGTACTAAAGTAAGTTTTATGCAGCAGAATAACAGGTTTGGAAGGCACTTAAACGACGATTCCCTGTAGAATTTAATTCTTCTGAGTTCACCTCTGATGTCTAAAACCTGCAGTATCTGTTTGAATTTACTATTTATCCTCATTAATATTCTTATATAGTGTAGTTATAGCACAACTGTATTCACTATCATTCTGAAATGAAAGACACTACTCATGGGAAAAATAAAATAGGAGATTATTTAAAAGACATTGTGCTATACACAGATTTTCTTACTAAGGAGAAGGAAAAAACTCAGATATAATATTGTGCTATTCTTTAAAGGTATGTTGATAGTACCATTATTATTATTACTACTACTACTACTATTATAATTATATGCACTGAATAGAACAAAAAACAAGGAAAATAAATTTTACAAAGAAAATAATATTGTTCTCTGTAGTATTCACTGACTATTGTCATTAAGAAACTTGTTCTCTCATCTAGTGTGAATGAGATAGACATGGTAAGTTTACCAGAAAAATCGTACAGGTGAAAGATTCTACTCTGCACTCTTTCGCTTGCTAATACACACACCTGTGACCTTGTAAATGATAAATACTTGAAACATCATCTCTATACCCTTAGTTTTATATAAATAGGAATACTTCAGCTCTTAACATTACTTTTACCCAAATTATGTGAACCTCTAAGATGATAAGCAATATACTTTTATAGAAAGAAAAACAGCATTTTAAAAACAGACCACGGCAGTCCTTGCCAATTCACTTTTTTCCTGATGTTCAGTGATGTTCAACAGAAACTAGACATAACAGGGCCCTCACATTCAACTCCAGCCAAAAATTATCCCCTGATAATAACCCTCTCTTTTCCCACAGACTTCAGCGTAGGACTTTCCTATAGGCTAGCCGACAGTAAGGATGCAGCAATTACACCAAAGAGGTATCTCAGGAAATTGAAGCACAAATTTATGAGTCAGAAAAATGGAAATGTTTCAAGGTGCAGTTTCAGTTCTATCTTGTAAAAACCAAAACAAAACACAAACCAAAAAAAAAAAAAAAAACACACACACACAAACCGACACTAACTATTTTTCACCTTTTGGAGCAGAGAAGCAGGAAGAAATAGACAGAATATGACCATTCCATTCCTGATTGTCATATGCTGAAAGTCACCACAGATACTAATTATCTTGCTTAATTGAGATTTTAGAGTCTCAAGCCCACTCTTCCAACTGCTTTATCTATTCAAAAATCTTGTAATTATTTTAAAAAAAATGAAGGCAAGGAACTGATAATCAGACTACCTTTTCTATTGTAAGCTGCATTATAGGATGATTAGATAGCAAGACATAAATTATTTAACTATCATGAACTCTTTTCTCACCACTGATATATACAAGAAGCTTTATATCAAAAATTAGATCAATACACTTTCAGGAGCTTTAGGTTTGATGCTAACCTTGCAAAGGTTTTTCAAGACAGAAGTAGAATATCTTCATTTCCTAGGTATAGAATACCAGAATAACCAGGGAGAATGCTAATCTCTGAAACTAGGATAGAAACTGCGATGGTACCAGTAGAAACGAACCTTTCACTATAAACATGCTTTCTTCCCTTTCCCTCCCCTTCTCCCTTCATCCTTTGTCTCCCCCTCCCTTCTTCATCCCCCTCCCTTTTTGTTTCCATCTTTCTATCTTTTCTTCCTTGGTTGGAAAATGCAGAGGGTGAAGGAAAAAGAGAATGACAGAAACCTTTTAGTTTTCCTCTGAGTTTGCTGTGTATTTTATCTTCTCCCTACTCTTGGCGACTTTCTCTTCATTCATTTTTTCACTCCATTTGACCAACGAGACCAGACGTGAAGTGGTCAGGGACCCAAGCATGTTTTCACTCATAATTTACAGCTTGCTCTTCCATTCTGACATGGATACTACCATTTGTCTTAAGATTTAACACACTCTACAGAAGTAAGGTCTACTTAACACTGAAACACTTCACTCCCCATTATACAATTGGTCATTTCTTTTTGTTTATTTTTTTGAGATAAAAGATGATACATTAGGTAAGTTTGTTTGCTTTGCATCCTCCTCACTGAATCATGTTATTTATTTATTTTTTGACAGGCAGAGTGGACAGTGAGAGAGAGAGAGAGAAAGGTCTTCCTTTGCCATTGGTTCACCCTCCAATGGCCGCCGTGGCTGGCACCACGCTGATCCAAAGCCAGAAGCCAGGTGCTTCTCCTGGTCTCCCTTGGGGTGCAGGGCCCAAGCACTTGGGCCATCCTCCACTGCACTCCCAGGCCACAGCAGAGAGCTGGCCTGGAAGAGCGGCAATCAGGACAGAATCCGGCGCCCTGACCGGGACTAGAACTCAGTGTGGTGTGCCGGCACCGCAGGCGGAGGATTAGCCTATTGAGCCGCGGCGCCGGCCTGAATCATGTTATTTTAGAATACATATAATACACACATATATTAGATGATAACTGAAGCCAATAGAAGCTACTAGATCATATGGTTCTCTTTTGAGATTTACTCATGAGGAATACATAGATGACAAATTTTAGCAGTAAAGAAAGATTACGCGCTGAAAACCAGTAAGAGAGATGATATTAACCAAGAAGGTGACAAAAATATTACCAAACAAAATCATGGTGTTCAATGTTCTCTATCTCATCCCCATTGAACAGAAAACAAAGTCTAAGCCTGAAAACTTCAGGACACCTTCTGGACCTCCCTTATTTTAAGTGGCACTGCACTCAACATAGCTTGTACTTGCCCCAAACAGTTCTTTGTTTCATGCCTTCATGTCTTTGTATAAGCTGTTGCTTCTACCTGGAATTTGCATTCCCAATTTATTTTCTGTTGTAAATTCATCCTTCAAAACTTCTTAAAATCGTCCTCTGGAAGCCCACCTTGGGCATTTGAGAAGGTCTAATGTTTAAGCTTCACATGTACCCTCTGTGGATAATTGCTGTTTATGGCTGCCTACCTACCTCTTTTTGGGTAATCCCTTCATGGAACACACACTAGAATATGAAGGAAGCTAGGGGTCCTACTTCTCTCATCTAGTGGCAGATAGGTTAACCAAGCTAGACTGATAGGCTACTCCCTCCCTGCATGGAAATTCTGAACAAAGAGAGAAAAGGACCAAAGCTAGTTGAAGATCACTCTTGCCTGTGAAAGTGTTGATATACCTCTTACTATAATCCACTGCTCATGCTCCAATTTCCTGAATTCTTCTCCTTTTCTAAACCTAGTTCTCTGATGTCCCATAAATCCTGTGACCACACCCTTCTGCACTATATCCTCTCCATAACATCTGTTTCTATATAATTTATGTAGAGGCTGTTTCTACTGTTTTTTTTTTTTTTTATTGTATTTATTTGACAGAGAGACAGAGCTCCCATCTGTTGATTCATTCTCCAGAAACCTGCAAAGGCCTGGATGGGTCCAAAACCAGGAGGTGGGAACTCAATACAGGTTGCCCATGTATGTGGCAGAAATGCAATCATTTTAATCATCACCACTGCCTCATACAGTCTGCTTTAACAGGAAGTGTGAGTTAGGAGTCAGAGGTAGTTATCCAATCCAGGTCCTCTGAAACAGGACAATATCATATTTGCTGGGCTAAACACTCACTCTACTTATTTAAAAATTTTTATTCATGTATATATGTTTCAATTAGAAATAATTTTTAGTACTATAGCTTTATATTTACATATCTATTTCTGTCATCAGATTGAGCTCCTGAGAGCAGACTAGACTTAAATTATTTATCTACCCTCAGACTTTTGCATAGTGCCTGCATTAAAGGGAGGGTTCAGAAAAGTGTTTTGTGAATTAATGGAAGACTCAACAAGTAAATCATAATGAATGTGAATGCTGAAGGCCATTATTAAAATATAAAACAACTGTGGAGAGGGAGTAAAAAAATATAGTTGAGCGTTTTGAAGCCAGACTCTAAGTTCAAATCCTTGCTTTGCATTTTATGTGTGTGTGTGTGTAAAACACTAAACTTGGTTCCTTGAACTAAAAATATTAACTATTAATATTTAGCCTATTAATAAAATTACTATGTGCTAGAATTGTTAGTTTTTACAATTTAGAGCTGAGCTATTTAAAATAATAAATATTTAATCTAGCCTGAAAACTTTAAAAAGGTAATTTGAACAATACTACCATACTAAAGAAAACTGCTCTCTGTTTCAAAAGAATGATCAAACTAAAATGTATTGTCTAATTCTTTTGGTGTGAACAATATTCTAGAAATTATTTTTTTGAGATATTGGCACAATACTGTTCTCAAACACAAGAGCCTGCAACTACAAGAAGGGTTACTACCCTGAAATTAGGCAGGCTAGCTGGAAGTCAGACAGCCTCGTAGGAAAAGAGACGGGACGATTTAAAAAGAATAACCCAGGCATTTTAGTTTAAAGGCGTCTTTAAAGATCTTACTGCATTCTTTGTCAACGAACAAGGTAATCAAAATTTAAAGTTTTTACTACAATAACCCCGGAGCCCCTGGAGAATACTCAGTGAAATATGAGAGCAGTTTTAATACCTGGAAGCTCTGCTGCATTATGGTGAGGTCAGCTGAGGAGCACCGTTGAGACTCGAGGCCATAGTGACTCCATATGGAGCCACAGAGCGGCTAAAGTAATAAACTCTCCCACGATGATTTCTTTGCTCTTTGCAGTGCTAATGTAGACTGACAGTCACTCATCTTTCAGGGATTTTTTTTTTACACAAAAAATCATGGGTTTTTGTCAACGATGTTTAAGATCTACAAATTCAAGGAAAGCACTGGCCCAACCAACAAAGTTGTGTGCATGTGTGTGTTTGTAATATTTTAATATATAAACTGATGGGCATTCTGTAGCCCTGGACTTGGGCACAAAGATATTTTCCTTTTTTCCCCCTTCTTGGAATAGAATATTCACTGAAGAGAAGCTGGCATTAGCTTACGTGGTAATAAGATGACTCTAAATGAGGCATCTGAGGACAGAAACATTAGAAATTGGGGACAGCTGCGGACAGCAGATTTGGGACACCGGTATCATGTATGTAACAAATCTTTATTAATAAGTACATTAAATCCCATATTTTTCATTTATAACTGCTGCATAATTTCCTGTTAACACTTCATGTAAATTCCAGATAAGGTAATAATTTTTTTTTCAGAATTCTATTTCTGTTTCATTATATGTTCTATACTCTGCCCCACAGGTCAGTTGCATGATTGAAGTATTATGGCTCATTAAAATTCCACTAGTTAAAACATGGAGACAGAATTTTGGTAATTCTTTTCTCCATTAACTAGAATTAACTATTCCAATACATTCCTGGACTCCCTGAAGCTCATAATTTATGTATACATATCCACGCACATCTATGCCATTAACAAGTTCTTAAATACATACACATATAAGAAGCCTATGCAACAGAGATATGTGCTGGTCAAGGGGTCTCGATGTCCTAAACAGAAAGCTCTTATCTTTCTTTTGCTCCAGTGGCTGAAAATCCTTGCCCCACCACCTCCCAGTTCAGTATTTCTAGCTAGCAGCTGCTATCAGAAACCTAAATAACAAAAATATGCAAACTTGCACACTAATTCCCTTTGGAGATAGATCTTGGCTGCAGCCCTGTCATAAATCAGAGAATTTCGATATGAAATGAGGCAAGCAGCTCTAATCATTTCTGCATTTCAAATTGGATCACTGGCTCAATCACTGGGCTTTTTTAAACTGCTTGCCTAAGAGCAAATGTGAGGCGGGAGATAATTCTGAAGACATCTCTTCTTTTGTGGCCGTAGAACTCTTTTAACTGTTTCAAGACTGAAGGCCACATTTCAGTGATAATAGCACAAATCTGGTGAGAGAGATATGGATCCTTCAAGACATCTCCCTCCTCTTTCAACTCACAGAATTCCATCAATATCTGCATATATTATATATATTAATATATGTGTGTGCATATGGGTTTTGTGTGCCTAAAAAAGAAAGTGAGAGAAAAAAAATAGGAGGAGAAACATCTGACATATACCCACAGTCTATTTCTCCTTAGAATTTCCTGTTTTTGACAGAAGACAGGTTTCAATTGCACTATGAGATGGTTAACATTTTTAAACTGGGAAAATGTATTTCAAATCAAATGAAACTGTACCAAAATGTGAAAGACGTTGGGGTTTCAAGGATGGCCTGCCAATTTGGCCACCCCTCAATAGCCAAATAAGACAAGCAAAGTCCTTTAGCCTTCCCAAATGATTTTTAAATTCTTACTATGATTGCATTTTTATATTTTCACATCTCAGATAACCCTTTCTAAACAATGTACAAATGGGGAAAAAGAAGCAAAAAATGTCTCTCAGGCAATTACTGAGAGTAAAGAATCCTCTTGACCTTCTGATATTTTTGGTTTGAGTCCCCCCTTCTTTCTCATCCAAATGATACTAATGTCTTGTTGCAGGTTTCCCGTGCTCACTACAGTGCTTTGAAATGGAAGTGAACTCTATTTTTCAGAGGATTTTGTAACACCTTATAAACCTAATAGTGATCTGCTGAAATATTAAAGCTAAGCTGTTTTGTGTTTTGAGAAAAGAATGAAAGTGTTTATCAAATGTCTCTGACACAGTTACCAAACAAAATGATTCATCTGGTGTTTATTTTTCTGTTATAATTTCACCTTTCAATAGCTGATCTTATAATTCACTTCTGAGAACTCAGAATACCAAATTTATCCTTTTCTTTTTATTAATTTTGTGAATTGGTAGAGTGTCAATATTATGCTGGTACAGGTGTTGAAGGACTTTAATAACATTATTTATATTCTAATGACAGTCTAATAAGTGAGGATATTAGAAGGCATTTTATGTATCAGTTGTATTTCTTTTCATCAACATAAGACTGCATTTTTGTAGCATACTTTAAGATTCATTAAGATACAAACTTTAGGAAAAATTTAAAATCATACAGAAAACATAAGCCTTTAAATAAAATTTTTACAATGTGACCTTTTAGCATCTATGATTTTTTTGGCATACAAGTTTAGAAATATATTAAAAAATCAAAGCACTGACATTTTCCCAATACAGTTATTAAAAACTATATTTACCATCTATGTACGCCCCATGGTTATAAGAATGGGGGAGTAATACGTTTTTAAGAAAAATTAAACCCTATTTTCAATAAACATATTCTGTGACTAAAAATGATCTTTAAAATGCTAAAGTAATCCAACACATAATGCAAAATCATTTAGGTGTCACATGATAGTTGCTGTTTTTTTTTTTCCTCCATATAATTCAAGGAGAATCCACAATGTTTTAGGAAGTTCTAAAAATTGTATCTTTAAAAGCGTATTGTTTACAGCCCAGTTTGTGGCTTCCACAAAGAAGAAAAATATTAGAATCAGTATACTATTTAGAGCCTAAATTTACCTTTTTTTCCCTTTACCTGAAAATATTCAGCTAAGGCTTCATGTTTTGAAGGAGAGTTAAGTCTGAAACTGAAGCTATTTTAAGAGATGGGGGTGGTTGTTACCCCACTAACTTATCTACCCACAACTGATAAATACTTAGAATAACCTCACCTTATCCCTCTAATCCCTCCTATTTTTATTTTCCTGGATAGGTCCCAAACTACTAATACCATGGCAGAACTATACTCTCAAGTCTGATACGCTTATTACTAAAGTGCACCATGTGTCTGTGTAAAGTGATTGAGTGGCAGCTGGTAAAAAGTTAGCTACACTTCCAGCATGGGTTTTTATGAACACATATACTTTTCCCACATACACTTTTTTGTCTACTGCTACATGAAGTTCTTCCAGGTAATGTCTCAAACTACCATGTCGACCCAAGACATCCATCATAGGGACTCTTCAAGTTTCAGGTAAAATATTTCCCTTCTTCAAATTAAATCTCTTACTCAAAAACACCTCTGTCTATACTGATGGCTCCCAAAACCATTGATCATAGTCCAAAGTAAAACAGTACAGCACCCTAAGGATAAAATAAACATAGCATTTTTAATATGTAGTGTCTCCAAACAATGACACTGAAAAACAGTTAATAAAACTATAGTATGACCATATGCTAGATGCTATATGGCACAGGCATTTTGGCCCTAAATAATGAAATGATTATCTTGCACAAGTCCCCTATCTGAAGAATACAGGATAATAATTTTATATGGCTGGAATATATTAGAGGCAGTTTCTTAGCTTTAGCACATCCCATATCATTGGAAAACTGAATTACAATATGATTCTGTGGAAACAAAAAACAGCCCCTCACTAGCAGTGCTACAGTAGAAAAGAGAAGCAGAAGTACACAAGCCTAGCTCAACAGAAAACCAAGGCAGAATAAAAAAATAAATGAGCAGGAAGGAAGCACTCAGAAGCTAATTTGAAAAGGAAAGGGGAAACAGCATATTTGTAAATAAACATATCAGAAGATTAGTTAAAGGGAAAGCGCCAAGAATGGGAAGAATACGAATGGCACTAGAAATGATAGGAGAAAAGGGATAAGGCAAATGATATGTTTGTAAGCATAAAACTTAAAGCTAAATAGAAATGGCAACATCAAATAAAGTTGATTTAGAAAACAATAGTACCATTCTGTATTAATATAAATATCACAATAATGTCTCTTAAACATCCCACTGTATGAAATTTAGATTCTATGTTAAACAGATCCTTAATTTTTCTTAAATTTAGGTTTTATTGAGCTTTGTTGGAAATAGTAGTTTTAATTGCAGAACTTATTTTTTTCTGAATATAAAGACATACTTCTATATGAGAAGCATTGTCAAAGTGGCTTTCTTATTTAAACTAAAGAAAAATACTATTACATGCACTTAACAAAGTCTGGATGATCTATGGAAAAAAATTGGGATTACAGGACAGTCACTCAAACTGTGATCAAATGACAGTCTGCTACAACTGTAATGCTGCAAGACTCTTAGATTAATATTGATTGTAAATTGTCAGGTGGAACTGAATAATAGGAAATCTGAAGGGTGCTCCATGGAGTTCAGATTCTCAGGACTACTGGGGTTTGTCTCACTCACTCTCCATTGAGCTTTCATCTTTTCGGTTGGCTCTCCAGGCTAACTGCTTTGTAACATGTTTGAGCTACTAAAGGTTTTAAAACATAATGGGATTAAGGATCCTTAACTCTCATTCCACTGTGTAAACTATGGATCAGGCATTTCCTGACTCCAGTCTGTGACCATATTCTCAACAGGTCAATGAGGAGGGAGGACCAAGCCGACCTATCATCAGCTGTCACCCAAACTTGCCCCCTGACTGGCCTGACATACATCCTTACTCTAAGAATTTAGTAAAAGACTATCTTAAATGGCATCCTGCCTGTGCGGAGGCAGGGTGGTTAATCTTTGACAAAAGAGCATTCACATGTCAACAAAACAAATACCTAATGGAAGGCCCTACTGCACAAGAATAAAGTAGGCCATTCAAGCTGCCAATAAAAAAGAAATTTGGAAAAGATTGAAAGTTTGATTCCAGCATAATCATTTCCACCAAGATTGAAGTCTAACCCAAACCCTACTGCTCCTCCTACAGCCCCAAACTGAGACTACATGAGGCCCCCAAGGGTCAACGGCAAGAGGCTTGTGTCATGAAATGCTTTCAAACTTGAATAAGGGAGAATGGAAATCAAAACACTGTTTTACTTTGACATGACTCTTTCCTAAATAAATTCCATGTCATAACTGTGTGCTTTTGAAAAACTGTGAAGATTATTAGAAGAAAAAAAAATGATGTTGATCTTCCAATCACTCAATTCCCTCTACATTTGCCATGAGAATTCTTTCTTTTCCATACAGTGTGAGTATTGGTGAGTAATCGGAAACAGGGCTGACTATCTCAAGAGCACTCATGTCTCTGTTCTATGTATGTAAGCAGATTAATCCTCAGAACAAATATTACCTAATGCATTTTAAATCAACTCTTCTCTTGTTATGTATTTTATGACAGGTTTGTGTTTCAAATACAATATTTTAGTTTATTCCAAATGTATTTATTGTCAACAAATATAAGAACCAGGAAACAAAACAAAACCAAAAATGGTGAAATATAAAAGCTAAAAAACAACACAAAGCAAGTGCATAGATTTCAACTTTTCATGTGGTGTTCCTGAGTTTTCATAAACCACTCCGCTAGTCTCTTAAATCATCTATTCCTATGGTTCTCAACTGGGAGGGGACGGAGGTAATTTGCTCCCCAAGGGACATCTGCCAATCCCTAGAGATATTTTTAATCATCACAACCAGGGAATGCTACTGGCATCTGGATGGCAGATGCCAGGGATGCTGCTAAATATTCCACAACAAACAGGATAGCTCCCACATCAAAGAATTTCTGGTCCAGAATGCCAATGATGCCAACATTGAGAAACATTTTCTAATCTTAAGATTAATTATCAAACAGAAGCTATACCAATCTATAGTTTCTTGTTTATAATTTGTAACACTGTGGAATAGTTCCATTGTTACTTATGCCTTAGAAACACACTGAAAACAGGCCTGTCAGCAATTTCTTTTTGAATATGTTATACCTGCTAGAACTTTTACAAGGTAAGGGACAGTCAGCATTTTCACTATATCATTTTTTTTTTCTTGGTTTTATCATAGGAAAAAACTGCACTTGGCATGCATCCTCATGCAGAAGGTATTCTGACTGTTCTGATGTTAAATATAGCATAGTATAATGCCCACATCTTTGAATTTGAAATAAAGGGTATTTCTTTTGCTTATACATAAAACAGTCCTTTATTTTAGTGCTTTGAGATGCCATCTTCACTGTTATTCCATATAAAGACCATTCGGCTCTAAGAGTGTGAAGCCCAAAGTTTTCACCTCAATACACAAGATATAAAATAGTTATATCTACCCTCGATATGCCTTTAATTAGATGGTAAACTTCATGAAGACAGGAAAAACTTTCTTATTGTCCATGTCAGCAAAAAAAATCAGAAAAACTAAAAAGGGTGTCGGGATTGTGATATACCCGTGTAGAATGGCTGAAAAGCTAAATACTTCAAACAATAAGGTCAAAAATTCAAATATGTTTTGATATTGGACCAATTCCAATATGAAATCTGGAAAAACTTGGTTTAATACATTTATCTAAAAAACATGGAAGTTGTAGAATAAAAGGACGTGGGAGAGGATTGTTTATTTCCAAGGCTAATCTCTTTTGACAACATTGAGAAGAAGTATACCACTGGTGAATCAAAACAAAACAAAACACTGCATGGAAATAATCTGCACCAAGTTTGAAGTGAACAAGGCTGATGATTAACTACCTCACTGAAATATTTTAAGTCAGGCTAAGCAGTTATTTCATCCTTACTGGGCAGTTCAACTGCTCTTGAAGTTTATTCTTCCCTTTAGCCCAGCAGGCCCTTGCACATTAATTATGTTCTCTGTTTAATGCCATCCCTAATACCACACCCTCATTCTGCTTCTCCCCAACCCCCAACAGATAAACAAACACAAGAACACCTACATGTTGCCTCCAAAGCTGTGACAACTTCCAATTCACAGAAATACTCATATGCTAATTTATCCCTAGTCACTCTTCAGGCCTTTCCTTAGATATCACTTCTATTGTTTTCTGTTCTTAAACCCATATTAAGTACTCTTGTGGCCTCCTATATTTTCTCTAGTTAGCACTCCCTATTGTTAATGGCCTACTGTGTAGTAATTGCCCATTTATTTGTCTGTATCTCCCAAGACAATATAATTTCCAGGATAACCATTTCAACATATATTTCAAGTACACTGAAAATCTTCAATGCCTACTACCATATCTTGCACATCTTTAGATAACAATAAATATTTCCCAAGTGAATGAATAGATGAATAAAATAAAATACATAGCTATTTTCTACCAACCCACACACATTCAGAGCACACACACAATTTCACCAGATATGTATGCAAAAAGATTGACAGGACTTAGAGATTCTAGACCTTTAAAGAGGAAAGTAGAAAGTGCTGGCTGCTAGTGCCAATGGGGGAATTGAAAAACAAAGTAAAAACAATGAAACCACTGAGTTAAGGTTTAGGTAGTATTATTCACCACAACTATTCTGTGTTTCTTTCTTTAAGGAACCATTCATGCCTAATGTGGAAGTCCAAAACAAAAATAATAAATCTCTATATAGGTCAGATCATGTGGTTTAAAATATTAAATAGTTGATAATTTATGAGGATTACAGTGTGAAGCACCGCCAGGCCTGGATGAGGTCCCAATGCTTCCCTGTCCTAAATTATGACCAGTATTATTTATTCCATCATATTTTTCCTTCCCAAAAAGGGTCATTTGCTTTTGAAAGTGATAAGAAGGATAAAGAGCATGGCCCCATTACATGGTTTTTACAAACATACGTACCTTATCATAACCAATGTCTTACCTTTAAGACAGAAACACAGAGTTACAAATAACAGTTCTATTATCTAAAGTGATGTTTGCATTTAACTGATCATCCGGACTCAAGCACTGAGATACAGACCACTGTCAGAAACCTCGTATTTTCCAAGACATTGTCCAGACTAGGTTCCCGGCTGCTTTATCAGAGAGTTTTATCAGGTCTCTGCATGATAAGGGTTGCTACTATTTGCCAAGTTGGAATTTTTGTAAAATTCTTTAATTTTCTGTTGTTAATCCATCAAACACAAACACAAGAGGACTTATCTTGTTTTATAAGAAGAAATAACTTGCTGGACTGGGAAGTACTGGGAAATAGAGGGTTGGGAATGATGAGGAGTTTTTTTTTTTTTTTTTTTTTTTTTTTTTAGTTTACTTAACTCTGTCAAATCCAGGCTATTTTGTGTGTGTGTGTGTGTGTGTGCTTTAATACCAAGAGTAAAAGAAACCTATGCAAGGGACTGAATTCTCTGCTTGTAGAGTGGCTGTTTAGCCTAGTGGTTAAGATGACAGCTAAGATGCCTGTGTCTCGCATCAGGGTGTCTGAATTCAAACCTGCATCCAGCTTACTGGTATTGGAAATGCTGGGAGGCAGCATGGAAGGCTCTACTAACTGGGCTTCTGTCATCCGTATGTGAGACCAAAATGGGGCTCTAGCCTTCTGGCCTCAGCTGCAGCCTGACACCAAACACTGTAGACACTTGAGGGAATGAAACAGTGGATGGTAACTCTCCCTCTCCCTTGCTCTGCCTCACTCTGCCTCATAACTATCAAAGCAAATAAATACATTTTAGCTTTTTTCCTTGGCACATTCAATCCAGAATTATTAGGAGGAAGCACTATATTTTTATGTGTTTTTTCTTGTTCTTAGAATATATATGCTCAGATATGCCCTGTTAGGGATATAAAAGCATAGTTTAAGAAACATCAGAAGAAAATTAAAGGTTTAAGAAGAGAATTAATATTGTATTTCCAAAGTTAACTATAAAAACATTTAATCTGACAATTATGCTACACTGGTTCACAGTATACTTCACACAATATTATAATTAAGAATTTCTCAATACTTAATATATAATATATTTACATTTGTATAGGTACTTAGCTGCTAAAAATGCAGAAATACAACCCAGGTCCATTAAAAAATGTAACACTAAACAAAAAAAGAGAGAAATATGATAACCTATTTAACAAGGAAGTTTAAAAATAAAGCAGAACAAATTTGTTGCACCTGCCACCTTCTCATAAACATTCTAAGCATTGCAAATAATTTTTCTTTCAGGGTTTATGAACCCAGCGGTCTGCCAGGATGTTATTCCATAATGTCTATTAAAAAGGGTGGAAAGTGAGCTATGAATTTATAGGTTACGCGAGTTTGGAGGAAGTCCTCAACCTGACCCCGGTGGAGTCCTCCTCCCACTTACTTGGGGACATTTCTTCCAAATGAGAACTCCCACCCATCTGTTTATTCTCTGCTCCTCTGGGAAGCCACCATTCATCAAAAGAAGCATGCTCATCTTGCACGGTTTTGCCACCATTGGCACCTTTACCCTGTTTCTGCTGCTCCCATCTGAGTACTCTGGAAAAAAGCTGTTAGAACTCTAAATAATACAAGAAGGAAATCTTACTTTTTACTATCCTGGCAGATGAAAGAGCCCAAAACCCAGTTTTACAAGATCTATTAACCAAAGAAAGACATCCCCTACTTTATTTTTCAGAAACATATTGTGGGTTTGTTGCCTATTATTTTCTGTAAATATCAGAAAGATTAAAAAAAATGGAACTTGTTATTTCCTCCTTTAAACATCTTTTGGTTAAAAAGAATTGCCCAGATATTACAAGAAAACATAATACACAATGCTGCTTCTTCATACATGATTATGTAATCAAATAATATATAACTAGTATATAATCAAATACTAGATATAGCAAAATATGTAATCAGATAGAAATCAAATTCAATAAAATTGGAAAAGATTGAGAGTGACTAATATGAATATTCCATTCTATATTTCACTAATTTCAAAAAATAATAAGTTGTAAATCTGGATTATATTATTCAACAAAAAACTTTTGCTTTGTTAACACCAAATACATTACATAGATGATTCTAATTTTATTTTTTCTACCTAACTAAAGCTCAATTCAGCATAACTTGGGAGACAGCTATCCAGATTTCTGATGTGTATGCCTAAAGGAATTATTTAGTTACAAAGGTGTCACATGATGCTCACCAGGAAAAGCAGCAGCCCAGATGGCTGGCTGCAGTCCTTGCCTTTCCTGGGCAAATTAAAAAGTGAAATTTGCTGTTGCCAAACACCCATACTTTTTGGCACATCCATGGTACATATTCGATCAGAGTTTCACAGCCTTGGCACTACTGACTTTGGGGCCAGACTATTTTGTGGTAGAAAACTGTCCTGTGCATTACAGGATGTGCATCATCAACTCTTGCTTCTAACTAGTAGGCAGTAGCACTGCGAACTTTTTCCTGCCTCTCCTCCATCAGGTTTTGACAATCAAACTATGTATCTTTAAGCACTGCCATGTGTCCCTCAGGGACAAAAGTATCCCTGGTTGAGAACCACTGAATTAATTCAATTTCATTAATGGAGAGTCATGAATATAATTTTTCATTCTTACAAACTTATTTTGCTGAACTAACCAGTTTTAAAAATATTGTTTTGTTTTCATCAGCTTAGGGTATCTATCTACCTAAAAGCTTAGACTCAAACATCCAGATGGATGGATGGTTGGTGAAAACATGGTTAACTCAAGAACTCATTTTCTGCTTTAGAACATAAAGTATTTGAAAGAATCCTTGACATGATGAAGTTGTATAATCTCATCCAACAAATGATCTCACTTCAATCCTCACACTAACTTTACTATTAAGCAAAAACAGGCACATTTTCAAATATTGATTCCAACTAATGTCTGATCCTAACAGGCATGATCTTATCAAAGCCACACTATAATAGAAGGAGTGTCAGAGTTAAACAGAATAGGCTGGGATAAGATCACAATCTTCCTCACAATGATGTGATGGTATCACAGAATGGGGATAGTATTCTAAGTAATTATCATTAATAGATCCTGGCACAGGAAAGAGCATGCCTACTGGGGGTCTAAACACATTTGAGTGAGATAAAACAAGGTTGATGAGAATTATACTTTACGGTGCAAGGTATTTCTGAAGCATTTTTCAAAGTTTTAAATACTAGATTTAAAATGAATAGGGTAACATAGAATGATTATAGTACATTGAACACGGAAAGGGAACATGCTCTTTTATTAGTGATACAGGTGCATTTAAATTTTTTTAATCTATTTTACCCACTCTAGTTATTTCTGTACATCAATCTAATTAGAGCATTTATAAACAGGTTAGTTCTAGCTAGTGAGAGAAGTTAAATGCATTTCCTATTTGCAGTCTATCAGGCATTGATCTGATAAATTAATCTCTATCTTCAGAAATAGAAAAGGTTTGATAATAATCTTTAGGTCTTTATCCAAGCTTTAGTATATATTCACCATGGTAGCTAAGGCATTTAATGCAAAATGTTCTTCAACTTTTCAACTTAAAATGCATGTCTTGCAACACTTCATTAATTTTTGGCTCCTATATCCTGGTACAAAAGTTGTACCATGGTCACTTCATTGTTTACTTATTGATATAGTAAAAACGAAATCAGGTAATCTACAAAAAAGGTAAGGATGTCTTTTTTAACTCATGAATGACAATAGATATACTGGTAGATTTCATTTTCTGAAAGGTCTATGGTGCAAATCTACTGCTGCTCACTGAGACTTTCATGGTTATTACAGAGATAAAATAAATATTTGCCTGATAGAAGATACTACTGGTATTTTTTTTTTTTTTGACGGGCAGAGTGGACAGTGAGAGAGAGAGACAGAGAGAGAAAGGTCTTCCTTTGCCGTTGGTTCACCCTCCAATGGCCGCCGCTGCAGCCGGCGCACCGCGCTGATCCGATGGCAGGAGCCAGGATCCAGGTGCTTTTCCTGGTCTCCCATGGGGTGCAGGGCCCAAGCACCTGGGCCATCCTCCACTGCACTCCCTGGCCATAGCAGAGAGCTGGCCTGGAAGAGGGGCAACCAGGACAGAATCCGGTGCCCTGACCGGGACTAGAACCCGGTGTGCCGGCGCCGCAAGGTGGAGGATTAGCCTATTGAGCCACGGCGCCGGCTCACTACTGGTATTTTAATTTGTTAATAATTAATGAAACACACGTGCTTTTGCCAGAAATGTACTGTTTAACTCTTAGTCGGTCATTACTTTTATATTAAAAAAAAAAAAATCATGTACTTTTCTTAGCACTATGACAAAATTGAAATTTAGCAAATGATGATATAAGGGAATTAATTAGCAGATAAGATCAAATAGGATGTTTCAGCAATCCACATAGGAGATTTATATACACTGTCATCATTATTACTAGCATTACTATTATTCTTACTCACACTTGGTCTAGATTTTTCTAGGGAGAAAAAAGTTTGTGTTTTCTTTCTCAAATAAGTAATTATCGGTGCAGAAATCTTTTGGATAATCGTTAAGGATGAGTGCATCACTGCGATCATTAGTAGAGAGAGAACCCTAACCACCACTAGTTGTTAACTTTGTACCTTGTCTAAAAATAATACACTCATTGACCTTAATCTTATCACAAACTGTTTCCAGCACCAAGGTCAAATAAAATAGTAAATAAATTCAGTATGGCCTGAGCATACCATAAGTATTTATGATATAACTGCAACTGCATCTTGCACTTTTCTTTGAAGAGTACATAGTTACAAGTAAAAATTAGTATTTTGAATAATTAACCTAATTTTAAAATATATTAGTGAAATTTTATAATGACTTAAGACCCAAAATTTATTTATCTATTAATATTTGAGTCTTCCCTTCAGAGCTTCCATTCTGTCTTTTTTTTTTTTTTTTTTTTTAATTTTTTGACAGGCAGAGTGGACAGTGAGAGACAGAGACAGAGAGAAAGGTCTTCCTTTGCCGTTGGTTCACCCTCCAATGGAATGGCCGCCGCAGCTAGCGCGCTGCGGCCGGCGCACCACGCTGATCCGATGGCAGGAGCCAGGAGCCAGGTGCTTCTCCTGGTCTCCTATGGGGTGCAGGGCCCAAGCACCTGGGCCATCCTCCACTGCACTCCCTGGCCACAGCAGAGAGCTGGCCTGGAAGAGGGGCAACCGGGACAGAATCCGGCGCCCCGACCGGGACTAGAACCTGGTGTGCCGGCGCCGCTAGGCGGAGGATTAGCCTAGTGAGCCGCGGCGCCAGCCCTCCATTCTGTCTTAACACCATAATATAAAATACATATGGCCAAACTCTAAATATGTACTTAAATAAAATTATAGTAGAATTTATCCTCATATGTTTGCAGACACTCTCACTTTTACTTTGACCAAACAGAGAACCTACTGGAAGCAATTCAGAATACCTGTGGACTCTAATCTTTCAAAAGCAGTATCTGTGAAGGGTAATTGTTGGCTATTGAGGCCATTGTGAATCTAGAGAACTCATAGATTTTTACATCCATGTAATGCCAAATAAAGAAGTACTAAGAGCACAAGTATGGTGCTGAACATTTAACAAGGGTCAGCCACTGGCTTGGTTCACAGAATGGAAAGAAGGTTAAGCCAGTGCAGGTACGTTTTAATCTCTTAGCAAGCATCACAATGCATCCTGCTCATCCTCTTCCCAGTTTGCATTTGCAACAATGGATTACATGAAACTAATATCTGAAAAACAATCATCAATTTTCATATAGAAATACTGATTTTTGTTCTTTAAAACACTAAAGGGATTTATGCAAAGAAAAGCAAATGCCACATAGTGAAACCTGTGACTAACTCTGATGCCAACAGGCTCATCACTATTTTTCATCTTTGTAACACACACCCATGATATTCTCTTTCTCTTCAGCGTGCTAATCAGAGCAGTGGTACCTGATAGTGGATGACTGACTAAAGAAATCAAGATTGAACTTACTCCCCAAGGCATACTGCGCCTCAGATCAAAGAGCACACATGTGGCATCCTGAAAATGCAATCCCACTGCTTTCACCTCTCAACTCCCTGACACAAGAACCAAAGACAATAATCCTTAAAACCAGTGATACAGTCTCAAAAGAAGGTGAGAAATTTACAGTTCTGAACTGACTCCATTAAATAAATTCTTTTTAAAAAGCTTAAAAACCTGATTTTCTATATTCTAATCTCAACGAAAAATAAAGAAGAGCCATACTGGATGCTAAATGCTTAAAACCAAGATGACCTCTTTTTAGAAGAATGTATGGAATCCCATTTGGAAATTTCCGTTGTCATAAATGAAATACAGTTTTTCCTAGAATTAAATAGAAATACAGATATTAAATTTTTAAAAAAGCAGAATATTTATTTAAAAACACAATTTTTCCTTAGCTATTTCAGATGTCATTATATCTCCTATAACACATGGCTAATAGAAAATATTCAAAGAAGGTTTACCTACCATTTCATAAACAAGAGAACACAGAATAATAACAAACTTCATAGTGATTTAGGACCAGATTGTTATTGGCATAATAAGTATTATAAATATCAATGGAAACAATAAAAATGTAATTAATGCTGGTGGAGTTATGAAGGTACTTCACTTTTATCAGTTTGACCATATATTCAACTGCATTCCTTATACGCTATTCTTTTTAAAGCTTTATTATGAAACCCAACTCCAACTTAAGCAGCCTCTAGGAGCAGTCACTTTGCAGTGGAATTTGCACTGTCCCCATACAACCCAGTAATGAAAACACTGCTTTGTTACCAACATGGTATTAATATTAACATTCTGGTGATATGGCCAAGAGATCTAATAGTTATATCATGAGAGATTCACTACTTAAAAAAAATTTTTAAATACTATCACTGTACAATTTATCAATACAGATTTTAAAATGACTCACACTGGCAATATGGTAGGAAATTACTGAGGATTTTCTAAGAAGTATGTATTAGGCTACTTCAAAATGCTCATTAAAAGATGGAATTAAATGATAAGATTATTTTGGTGCAAAGTATTTTGAAATCCATGCATAGTTTTTTTCATAATATATATTTTGATGAAATTATATGCTTTATTTTGAAACTTTTTTGAAAACTTTAATCTCTATACTACCATATCATTGGGTCTTTTTGGTTTTTTTGAATATTTATTTATTTATCTGAAAGGCAGAGTTAGAGAGAGAGGTGGAGGGGTCAGAGACAGATCTTCCATCCACTGGTTCACTCTCCAAATGGCCACAATGACCGAAGCCAGGAGCCAGAAGTTTATTCTGAATCTCCCATGTTGATGAAGAGGCTCAAGTACTTGGGCCACCTTCCGTTGCTTTACCAGGAGCATTAGCAGGGAGCTGGATTGGAAGTGGTGCAGTCGGGACTTGAACTAGCACCCATGAGGGATGCCAGTGCTGCACGCGGCTTTTTTCCAATATGCCTCAGTGCTAGCCAGAAAATTTTTTACACATACCAAAATGAACATCTGTTAATTCCATCTTTTCATGAATATTTTGTAGTGTGCTCATACATTATGAAACCTTTGAACTGCTTGATGTAAAATGTGTTCAGCTCACGTTACAAGGCATTTCAGGAGAAACTGGGATACAATAAAACAAAACGAGTAGATAGTAATTAATTGGATAAAATGGACTTTATTTTTATTCTTTCTACTCACATCTTTCCTTTCAACTTTAAGAAACTGCACATGAGTTAGTAAAAGATATCTGGAAAACTATCAAGAAAATGCACCTAAAATAGAATACTACCCATTTCTTTGGATAGATACTGTCTGAGCAGCTGGAACAAGATGGCATGTTTCTTTTGTCAAAGCACTCAGAAGCTAAGGAGATACAAAAATAACACTGAAAAGACTGAGTACTCATCTGTCCCCTACAACTTGAGAGGTATACAAGATCTGCACCACTTTAACTAAATTGAGTATTCCTATAGCAATGCAGGTGATCAAGAATTAGAAAACATCATTGTTTTATCCTAAGATTTACATGCTCAAATGCACTATACTTGTTCTAAGATACATAGTAGAGTACTTAAAGTATGTGTATGATAATCTGGAAATTTTTAATATTTTCATGAGCTAAAATAAAGAAATCATCAAAAATAATAGATTTATGACAGGAAAATATGTGTTAAGCTTGTGTCCTTTCATTAAGAGAAGGGCACTGTACTTCATTAGATGGTTTTACTTAGAAGGACTAACAGCATAAATGAAACAACTCTTAATAGAGTTGTTGACATGATACAGCACATGCTTAATAAATATAAGTCAAGTTTTCCTTTAAGACTTCTATTATAATATAATTATCATTAAAGACAGGAACAGATTTTAGTCATTTAACTACTAGTAGATATAAGGGAAAAGCTAAAATCATACAAATGATTATTCCATTACTTTGATTTGATCATAATAAAAATAAAAAAAAAATACACCACCAGGAAGACACACCATGTGATGAGGAAATTTGGTATGGAGACAAGTCCAAATGGGTCTTAGGCAATTTAGACTCTTAGGCCACCAATGTTCAACAGTTTAGACTGCGGCCATTCTAACAAGGTTACTTAACAATTAACTTCATTAACTTCAAGTAAAAGCATATAGCCATTTCACAAGAAGCTGAAGGTGCTTTACAAATGCAAAGTATGAATATCATAATCCAAACAGACCTGGACCTGTGGAGCTTCTTGAGGAAGGGTTTGTGTTTTGAAATGACATTAAAGGATATGTCACTTTCTTTCTATCTTTCTTCATATTTTCACATGGATGTTATTTTAACCAAAAGTTCAGAGTCTGAGTTAAACTCACCAGAATAAAAACATAGTTGAAGAGGGAGTTTCTTTGTACCAGTCTGGCCTGGGCAGAGTTGAGATCCCTCACCTGCAGGTGGCTAAGATTCCTAGCTAAGTGTTAAGTGTTGTGCTACTCATGGAATGCAAGGCCATTGCCTATCATTCTTCCACCTGACAACTACTTTGTTTTAAATTCTTTTTGCCCATATGTTAATTCATAAAATATCAGACCAATAGTTGAATGAATGAAAACAGAAACAAAACTACAGATGTATCTATAAACCTAAAGAGAGTTAGGAGTTAAGAGTATATTTACTTGATGTCAACTTTTTTGGCCTCCTTCACTAACTGTTGTCTGTATATATTATCATGGTGTGCTGTAAAATATTGGTTCTATTTTGCTGGAGCTTTAGCTGTCTTTGTTGTTATTTATTTATTTAATTAATTTAACTTCGGGGACAAGAATGATTTTATTTTAGATGTCAGTTTTTAGATCTCACTTAGAATTTTCTGAACTGTATGAATTATTTTTGAAGCATTTAATGTGTATTTTAAGAGTTTATTTATTTATTTGAGAGGTAGAGTTACAGACAGTGAAAGGGAGAGATAGAGAGATATAGAGAGAAAGGTCTTCCATCCACTGGTTCACTCCCAAAATAGCTGCAATGGTCAGAGCTGGTTGATCCGAAGCCAGGAGCCTGGAGCTTCTTCCGGGTCTTCCAAGTAGGTACAAGGGTGCAAATGCTTGGGCCATCCTATCCTGCTTTCCCATGCCATAGTAGAGAGCTGGATCAGAAGAGAAGCAGCCAGGGCTAGAACCAGCACCCATATTGGATGCTGGCCCTACAGGCAGAGGATTAATCTACTGCATCACATCACCAGCCCCTTATTGTGTATTCTTTTAAATAGGAGCAAAAATAGTAGTTATCCCCTTACAAAAGTCCCAGTAAATAACAAAGGTACTTTAGGCTCAAAAACAGCATAACTGAACCAAGAGCCTGTCAAAACGTCATCAGTTTTATAAACGATAGTTTCATATTTCATCTAGCCATAAAATAGAAACCTACAGTATGTAAAATGTACTTTTTGTTTGTGTACAGCTCATGATGACAATGACTTGAAAACTCATTATTGGCAGATAACATGTGAACTTATCTATACTCTAGGATGTTTCTTAAGTTTTCTCTTTTTTTCACCTTTTTTGGTCTTTCTGACCTGGATTGACTAATCACAGAATATGCAGCCAATTTAGACTTAAAACAGCATCTTGAACCTCAGCCTCGGACAGTCACAGAATTTTACCATCCAAATATTTCACAGAAAATCTTCAAGAAGCAGCAGAAGGTCTGGCACCAAAACCTTAGGATTCCATTAAGGGCCTCTGCTGTATTCCATAGCTCCTCTAGTCCAAAAACGGCACACTCTACTCCCACAGAGTCTCTCCAAAGCCATTTTGAATCCTCTTTTCCCTTATCAGGCTGATACAGAGCTGCATCATCCTTGGAGCCTTCTGACAGGGGCTACAACAATTGGGGGGAAGCGGGGGAGTGATACAACTGCCCATTGTTTCCTTTCGCAAAACCCTGCCACAGGGCGGAGATTAACACCAAAAAATAGATGGCTGCAACCAAAGAGAAACATTTTTCAGAATGCCTCCACTTGATGAATGAACGGACCACAGTTTGACTTTCATCACATGCTCTTCCTCCCTCGCCCCTTCTCCTCCTCCAGTCTCAGCAGACGCTAGGACTTCTGCACACGTCTGTGCCCCTAGAGGAGGTGTCATTTGCATAACATTTTGAAGGAATTCAGCAAGAATCAAACTGTCTAGGATCCTTGCATGAACACATTCAGATACAGGACAAACTGTTTTTATCCCCTCTGAACTTCTTTAAGGACGGCAGAGGCTACCTTTTTTTTTTCCTTTACAAACTGAAGGCAACGTGTGTTTGGGCTGTGATGCCTGTCTCAGATGCACACACAGACATAAGCAAGTATTCTTAGATGGATGAGTATGCTACGTGTGCTTGAGCAGCACTGGCTTTCAGAGGAGAAGTTAACGCCACATCTGAGATTAGAATCAGAACCCCAGGGATCACTTGCTGCTCCTCAGATGATGCTGACCACATGCAGGGTGATGAGGAGCAAAATTATGTGTTTGCCTTCTTAATAAAAGATAAAAATTAAGGCACATGGGATGCCTTTGCTCTTTGAACTCTATTGTCATGTCTTTACATTTCACAGTGCATCATGACTACCTTGTTCACTCCATGCTGTACTGAGCTCAAAAATGCCACAAATAATGAAATAATTGAGTTAATATTTTAAAATATAAACCTACCTCAAAACTGAATCATACTGAGTAAATTACTTTTCCAATTGTCTGACATCCCCCATCACACTTGAGAAATGCTTTCTGAAAAAAAATTCCTTACAAAAAAGAAAACACAAAGAACCCAAGATAATTCAAAAAAGCAGTCTGACCATTTAACCTTTCTTTTTCTTCCTAAAAATACATGTATTTTTTTCCTCTGTTCCTGTGGTGATTGTCCACTTAGATGACAAATGCTGTCAGTACATGGCTTGCACTTTCCTAGGCTACAAGTCCTGGTAATGCTCATGTTAGCTAATCAATAAGTATGTGTGTCCAGGTGTGTATAAAACACATGTGCACATGTGTATGAAGATATATTCATAGGATGACAGTCAAAGTGCTTTTCAACTATGCTCTGAGAGAGGACAAAAGAAGCTGGGTGTACTGCTTCAGGAGCTAAAGGAATCAAAAATCTACCTTCTATTCACAAGCATAATACAAAGTAATCTAGGTTTGTATAACAATCCTATATTTTTCAAAGTGACTAAATGCATATAATTTTATATAATTTTACAAAAACTGTATGATGTAGGGCTGGTGTAATAACCCTATTTTATAAATGAGGAAACTGAGAAGCATGTGTGATTACTCAAGATAGCACATCCACTTTGGGTAATAACAGTCGGGACTGGAATCAGGCTATTCTGACCCCATCATGGGCTCTTTCCCATACTTTCCTTCCCACTTTTGATCTTTACAGTGTGTTAGTATATGTTCCTCAAAATTACTGAAAGAGAAAAAACACTCAGCAAATAAATTGCTTCTGCTTCCCAATCCCCATTAGATTTTATATAAATCATATTTCATATTATAATGCACCTCTTTCTAGCTGCAAAATTAACATCTAAATAAATTAATCAAGACATTACTGATCACCATCTATGTGGAAAACCATAATTTTCTTCAAAAATAAGAAAATATAACTTATTTTAACAATGTCTTCCTAATTAATCTTTGATTTTAGTCATGAGCATTTATAGTATATGATTTCATTTTCCCATTCAAATTAATTGAATTTTCTTTTGTGATCGCTGGCATTGTTCTTTTGATTTAAAAGTTCTTCCTATTCTGCATCAAATAACCATTAGGCAAGCTAACTTTTGTGGTAAACAGCCTCTGAGAGGTGTCCCAGTCATCTAGCACTTTCTGGTTTAAGCTATGTGTAATTCCCTTCACTTCCATGTGGGCTAGACCCAGTGAATTCCAGTTCTGCAATAGTGATGGTCACCACTTTCAGAATAAAGTTACAGAATATCTGAGGCTTGGGTCTTGGGCTCCTTCTCTTGTTGCCTCATTTGCTCGCTCAGAGGGATTCCAGCTCCCATGTTAACTAGCAGCCTCCCAGAGATAGCCATAGGCGAAGGATTGAATCAACAACCATTTGAGTGAACTTGTAAACAGATCCTCCACTAGCTGGGCCTTCAGATGGCACCACAGTACTGGCTCTGTCTTTACTGCTGTTTTGTGAGGACATTATACCAAAGGCATCTACATAAGCTGTGCTTATATTTCTCAGCTGCAGAAATTGAAAATAAAGAGCATAAGAAAAAAACGCACGCCACATACATAATCCCATGCTTGACTGCTTTCTTGAGTTTTTAAATATAAAGTAGAGGTAGGTGATTGGCACAGCAGTTAAGTCATTACTTGGTGCACCTGTGTCTCATATCAGAGGGTCCGGGCTCTACTTCAGATCCAGTTTCCTGCTTATTTATACCATGGGAACCAGAGATGATGGCTGAAATACTTGAGTGCATGCCACCGAGGTGGGAGATTCAGATTGAGTTCCTGGCTCCTGGCTTTGGCCTGTCTTACCCTGACCCTGCCTGGCTGGTGCAGGCATTTGGGGAGTGAAGCCACAAATAGGCCATTTATTTCTGTCTGTCTCTTTTAATTAAATAAATAATGAATAAAAAGTAATATAAAACATAAAACAGCATAGAAGATACACAAATTATTAGAATAAAGCTCAGTTCTGTCAAACTAGGGCAAAGATTTTATGAGAAAGATGATGTAAGAGTAAATGATTAATAAAAAGAAAATTTTAAATTCTAAATTTAAATTAACAAGTAAAAGGGATGTTAGTTTCCAAAAAAAAGATAATTTCTCAGGGCTGGCACTATGGCACAGTGGGTTAACGCCCTGGCCTGAAATGCCCGCATCCCATATGGGTGCCGGTTCTAGTCCTGGCTGCTCTTCTTCTGATCCAGCTCTCTGCTATTGCCTGGGAAAGCAGTAGAAGATGGCCCAAATCCTTGGGCCCCTGCACCAGTATGGGAGACCCAGAAGAAGCTCCTGGGTGCTGGCTTCAGATCAGCACAGCTCCAGCTGTTACGGCCATCTGGGGAGTGAACCAGCAGATGGAAGATCTCTCTCTCTCTCTGTCTCTACCTCTCTCTGTAACTCTGTCAAATAAATAAAATAAATCTTTTAAAAAAAGATAATTTCTCAAATAATTTCACAAATACACAACAGCACTTTTTATGCTATTTTACATCGTCAACACAGAGCTTAAGAGGAATGATTTGAATCAAGTCACAAACCTTACAAGGCAACAAGCATTGTCAATGCATACTGAGGGCTAAAGTTAAATAATGATTCTAAGAATTACCTATTAATAAGAACATAATGTACAGAATCCAATATGTTAAGAATGTTTGAGAAACAGTTAATCTCATATAATTTTGATTTTTAAGACCAAACTAAAGGATTACAAAACGGTACCCATGTCCATTCTCTCCATTACTGTTTCCAAGTTACTGAATGTACTAATTATATTGCAGAGCTGAGACTGTTGCTAAATTCTCATAACATAGCAATGATATTTATCATAATCATGCAGATAACAAACAAGTGCACGATGCCAAACTATTTTAAAATAGCTGTTGAATGGAAATTTTTCAAAAAAGTCAGATAGGTAAACATTAGCAGCCATGCCAGAATTATCTACAAATACCAGAACACAATTTTGATCAACTTTTTAAACCACTGCTCCTCAAAGTATTTTTTCATCTTTTTTACCTTCTCCTCCAGTAAAAATAGCGGTTTATATTCTAAAATTTGCATTATGAAGACAAATGCTTTGGAAACCATTTCCTCACTACTCAAAATGGTGAAGAACTCCCCTGCAAGGACTTTACAAATCTGACCCTCTCTCCCCTCCCAGGCCTTCCTAATGACTGCTACTGGCAAACAGACAGCAGTTATAGGAGCAGTGAAATCTGCATCAAGAAAATTCCTGTAAAGGATTCTAATGTGTAGAAAAAGACTTGCAAAGTGACAGCTCCCACCAATAGTCAGCTTCGTCCTTTTGAGGAAAAGGTAGTGCTAATCACTAGCTTTAACTTCATACACAGTCTCAGTAGAGCATCTTTGATCACATTATGAGATGAACAACTCTTTCTTTTGGATGTTAATGAAATTAGCAACAGAACACTAATAATCATTTTAATAGCTATGAAAAAATCATCTTCAATTAAAGTTATTGAATTTCTAGAGAAAAGGAGCCATGAATAATTTTAAGCAAAGTAAAAGATGCCTCTTATTTATTGAAATTGGGCCTAAGTATAGGTAAATAGTTTAGCAATGTGTCAACACAAAGGCAAAATGCCTTTAAATTTCAGGCACAAGAGAATAAGTTGGGCCCACAAATAAAACTGTCCACATATTGTATGTTATTGCAAATTTGTGTTCCTATCTTTAAATCCCAAATGTAAAGAACCTGGAAATACTTCACCATCAGGACAGAAAGTATTTCAAAAGGAGACTGAGGTTAGCAGACAAACTACATAGAAAGGTGCATTTTGAAGGTGAGAGATTATCATCAAAAAAGGCATAGTTTGTTTTCATTTCAACATTATTTTCCCATATGAAAATCTTATTCCATTGACTGCCAACTTCATTACTATGCCTGCATTAGCATACAATCCATCCCTCCATATCAACAAGCAGTTGGTCTCCTTATTTTGTGTCTAGAGAACACAATTGTGAAGTAATTCTTTGGTGTTTAGTTTATTCCTTTCTAATTCATTCTTTAAGGGATGTCATTAATGACTTGAGCCTCCCTAGCAGCCTGTTCTCTTTCCCTCAGCACTTCTCCTACACCCATGCATACAGATACAAATTCTAAAAGTCAGATCAACTCATCATCTTCCAAGACTCTGATACATTAAATGTCTTGTTTTCATGTCTTCTTTGAGCAGCTTCCCTTTCTACTCAGTTTCCATTAATTCTACACATAGTAGATAGAGTATAAGGTAAGCCAGGATCTTGTCCTCCCTAAGGGACAAATCTACAACCTCCATCAATAATGAATTTTACCAACATTTCCCAAGAGGAACAGGGTACAATTAAAAAGGTTAGAAGTCCTTGCACTACTAGGACCTAAGGGCATCTGTGAATGAAACTGGCTTAAGCCCAATTAGAGGAATCAGTACATTTGTCTTCCGTTGGAACAACCCTGCTCTTACGGTTCCCATCAATTCCGTATAAATCTGACTGATCTTATCCAAGAAGTTAATAGAAAATTGCTCACAGTGGGCGACTGCCACCTCAGTTTCCAAGCAGAGACAGATGGAATTTCCCAGATGGTTTGTCACTGGAAAGTGTGATGCTGGATGAGACTTCACAGAAAGCTTGGTAGAGCAGAACACCTTCTTGGCCTTCACCCATGTCATAGCAAGGGATCTAAAACTGATTCTGTTGTAAACAAATCATAATTGCCACAACGGGCTCAACACCTCATTCTCCCTAACTGCCTCAAAGGGCTGCAAATCTTACAAGGAAATAGTCAATATTTATCAAGAAATCATCATGGGTATAACTCTTTACTGGGTAAAAACTGAGGAAAAAAGACATAGTTTCCCTGCCCTATTGAACCTTCCATTCACATTAGAATAAAATAAACAAATAAGTATATAAATAAATAAAAGAAGCAAAATATATATATTTTACTGTGGCCATTGCATTGCTGACTGCAGCAGAGGAAGCAAGACCACAGAAGAAATAGAAACAGTTATAAAGTTTCAGGGAGGATGCAGAGGTCTTGCCTAAGGAGAGGTGTGTACCATTACTTGATACTGGAGAAAAGTGAAAGGAAATCAGTAAGCTGCTCAATTACTCAGAAGTCATTGTTTGAGCTCTCACTACAAGTAGGACATTGTTCAAGGTGGGAGGGATACAAGGATAAAAGACTAGAAGTATATGGTCTGCTAGGGAGATAGATAAGTGAACTGGAATTCACAATTTTGTGATCAGTGCCCTTATTTAAGTACACCAGTGGTATCAGGGAAGTACTTCAGACCAAGGTTTCCGTGAAGGTCTGCTTTGGAGATGACCTCAAGCAGAGTCTTTAAGTAAGAACTGGAGTTAGCATAATGAGGCAGGGCAGCAGGGGAAGCATAGGGCTTTGCAGGAGGATAAAACTGCCTGGCCAAATGCAGAGATGCTCAAAGAGTATCCACTGAGCACTGCGGGTAGCTCAGCTTGACTGAAGCTTCAGTGAGAGTGGAAAAGGGGATGAGCAGAGGAAGTGAGTATCAGAAAGGCCTTTCTAGGTTACAAGTAATTTTGGATTCTCGCATACCCTTTAGGATGATTTTAAGCATAGCTGTCAAGTGACAAATATTGTTTTGAGGACTTACTATGATCTGTGTGAAAAAAAAAAAAACAGAAAAGAAGGAAGGTCAAAAGTGCAGAAGGATACAGTGATAATCGAGGGAGAAAAGTAGGAAGTTTCAACTAAAACAGTGAGAGCAGAACAGAAAGAAACTAAGAAAGCAGAAGTTAACAGTATTTTCTAGGAGTAAAAAGAGAACCCTGGAAGATGTTTAAATAGAAGAAAAAAGAGATGGTAATGGTTACAGGCAAAAAAGGACAGAGGTGTATATTTGATACTGTATATGTGAACAAGCATTTCAGATTGAGAGAGCCAGGGGCAGATATGCAGAAAAGACATGGGATAACTCAATGAGTGAACTCCCTGCGGAGGAAGGAAAGATACAGAGCCCTAGGATCAAAGATGACTGAAGCTGGAAATGATGGAGAAGAACAGAGACCATCTGTAGAAACAATAATACACTCTCTTTGTGACTGTTTTGTTGAAAGAATTAAGCGGGAAAATCTCACAAAACAGTTGAAATATGCTATTAAAGAAAGGGTAAAAAGCCAAGGTTAGGGATTTTTTTTTTTATTTAAATGTCATTTGTAAATTAGTAGCTGCAGCTTTGCAAGTGGATAAGCTCCCTGAGGCACTGGGAACAGAGGGAGAAGAGAAGAAAGGCCAGAAGTGGTTTGGGAAACATGCACAGTTAAATTAAAAAGAGCCAAGACCCAGAAAGATATGAGAAGCAGGAAAGTATGGTAGTCTGGGGCCCAGATTAAAGTGAATATTAAGAAGGAAGATATCATTCACAATGTCAACATCAATGAGAAGAAATGTAAGACCCAACAGAAAGTCATGCTAAAAGACCCAATGCAAAATCATGCATCAGCAAAACATAAGTTATACCACAGAGATGGGAAAGAGGGGAGAATATAAACAGGGTCAGTGAGATTGCTCTTGGTGAATAAATTCAACTGGACTAGACTTTTATTTCAAGTAGCATTTCTTGAGTACCTATTATATGCCAGTGGTAGTGCTCCAAAATTGAGTAGTAAATGACCAAACACAACTACATCTTCTAGAATCTTAACAATAATTTAGATATTGCTTTCAAATTCAATTATTATATCTGCCTTCTTATGGTCTTCCCAGAAGCTTACCCTGTGACTGATTCAGATATCAGTAGTTAACTGGGAAGTATTTCCTAAAACTCCAGCAGGGAGATATGGAAGGGAACAGAAAAGGAAAAGAGGGCCATGGAAGTGCACTACTAAGCCAAACGGAGCTCAATCCTAATGGCAAATTCTAGGGTAAGGTGCAAGACATATCTCAGATCTTAGCTTGGAACTGAGGAAGTAGAGGTGCTTATCCATCAGCATGTTGTCCATCACTGGTTGGGGACTAACACTGGTTACATGAACTCTCCAGCAACTTTCAGTTTGCCAAGCTTGCTTTTAGTTTGCTCTTGAGGCTGGAAAAACTGATCACAAGTAGAAAAGTCACAGACGTTCCCACTAAGCAGCCTTTGAATGTAGATGTAAATGTGGTAGACACATGAGTAGGGGTTTGTTTGCTACAGGATAGTTACAGAATGGAACCTGAAAATTTTAATAATGAGTGAAATGAAAGATGAATATTTGAAGAGGTAGAACTAAAAGTAGAGATATGAAGTCATCTAATAATTCTAAATTATAATGATGTGGTTCAAGATGTTCTAATTCTTTCCTCAATCACATTTTAATGAAGACTACTATGCTAAAACCATTTTGATGCAATTTTATAGATATATGACTTAATTATTTGATGAATAAAATTTCTATAGGGCCCTTTGTATGTATATTTCCTTTTGGTAGAACTAATGTCACAAAGGCCCTGTGGGGAAAAATCAAAGTTCTATTCTAATTGAACAGAATGAAAGGGGATTTTTCTTAATCAAATTCCATTTGTGGAATTTAACAGGTAGTGATGAATTACTATTATGTAGCAAGTAATCTGGAATTTGCTATTTATATATATTCAATTAAGCATGCATATTGCATGATTCTGGCAGTTGGCTAAATCCACTCTAGTTAGTGACTGGAAGTTGGTATAGTCAAAAGCCAAAGAGGGCAAATGCTACTTGAATTCTAGTTACCCCATCTTCCAAATAATCATCATTATTTTAAATGTGTTAGGTAGCACTGTGCTATTGTAGATAAGATTTACAAGGGTCTTTATCTTTGAGAAAATATGAGAATAATTGCAACAGAACAAAACATAAAGAGAAACTTTGAATTACCACCAAACAAGATATTAAGCAGAACATTAACATACTTTTAAGCATTTTTTCTTTGTAAGTATTTTGGTTTTCCAATGAATAAAATTGCAAGGTCCTCAACACCACCAAGCTTTGCCACCATGATAGCTTGTAACCTAAGCCATTTCTCAACCTTGAAGTGGGATGCTGGAAAGAAGTCTACACTCACTCACTGGCAAACAATATTGGGGTATAAAGTTGGACCTCAAAAACTGAAACTGAGAAGGTGTCACAGACCTTTGTAACCAGTGATGGCTAATTTTATATGTCAACTTAGAGGATGTTTGGAACAAAATCAACATTTTAAATCAGTAAACATGGGGTAAATCAAATTGCCCTCCATAATGTGGGTGGGCCTTATTCAATCAATTAAACAAAAAGACTAGCCTCCCCAAACGGGAGGGAATTCTCCAATAGTTTGCCTTCAGACTATCTGCACCAAGTGTTCTCTTGGGTCTAGAGCTTGCCAGCCCCTTTGGTAGATTTTGTATTCAACAACCTCTCTAATTTGCAGAAGACAATTTTTTTGAAAAACTTGTTTTTACACACATGAACATTCTATTGGTTCTATTTCTTTTGGGAGTCCCAACACAGACCCCCTGCCAAATAACCACATTTAGGCATGAAAAATCCCCAAACACCAAGACCTACCGTGTTAACTTATTTAATTTGGGGCATCTTCTGAGATCTGAACTTGATTGATTTCAAAGATACATTTCTAAAGATGACTGTCTAGTAACAGTAACTAATATTTTTGAAAACTCAGCTATGCTATCTCATTTAACCTTACTCAAAACCCTCTAAGTAATGTAGTAATATAATGCCTGTATTAGTATTTCTAAGATTGCAGCAAGGATTCTGGGATCAGACAGAGTTCACTTTGTGCTAATTAGTTAACTTCTCAAAGCAGAAGTTTCCTCCACTGTAACAAAGATAACTTTCTTCTTTTATGCTTCTATAAGAATTAAATATGATACAAAACATGTGAGCATTTTGACCCATACCAGGCCCAATTAAAGTATTTACTATGCTGCTGCAACTACTATTAGACACATTAGGTACCTACCCAGATAATAAGCTGGAGAGCAAAGATTCTTTTTGTAATCTCAGTGTGATATATGATTCTAAGAATAACTTTCATCAACTTCATTTGTTTATTGTCTCTAGACAGCTTATATTTCTCAAAAATTTCTATATACACCCAAATGCTGGATCTGAAAAGGTTTCCTACAGAAGGTGGCATATTGCTAACACACTTCAAGATAGAGACTTGAAAGATATAAAAAGGATTTGACATCTGGCATGGTGACTCAATTAATTACTGTGTTGGATTAATTAGTGTGCTGAATCTCCTGAGCCAACACCATGAGGTTGAGCAGAGTAACATCACATTGGTTGGCGAATAAGCAATTTAAGAGTGTGCTAATCCAAATTTTATTCAAGGTTGAGTAAGAAAGGGTTTATGGTGTGTGTGTGTGTGTGTGTGTGTGTGTATTTATAATGAAATATATCTTCATGATACAATTACAGCAGTAATAAAGTTGAAGTCTTTGAGTTAATTGCTCAAGTAGGCCAAGTATTGTAAGCAATATCTTCCCCAAAGTAAAAAAATTTCTGACTCCATACTTTCTCTAGATTTTTTTCTGATAAATTTAGAAGTCACCTAAAGCTATCTCTGATAGCTTTATCATTCTCCAATCATGCTGCAGATGTTATAGTGAGGAGGTAGTATAGCATAGTCTCTTAAAATTGTAGATTCTGGATCAAAAGTCAGAGCTTTCATTTTATCATCTGTAAAATATGTTAAATTAGACCTAAATTTGTAGGTTTGCTTGGAGGATTAAATGAGCTAATCTATTTCAATTCTCCATACAGTGTCTATAAATGCTTAAGGGTGCAGCATATATTAGCGAATTGTTGTAGAGTGGTGACAGTAGTAACAATAATAATACTAGTAGGTTTCAATGGCATGAAATTATAGTATATGCTATAAGAGAATGTTATTTTAAAAAGAAAACAAAATTTAAAGTATATTTTAGTGAAGCAGCTAAGTTTTATACTAAAGATGTATATTATGTATATTTAAGTAAATAGTTATTTAAACCCTAAGACAAAAGAAACAAACAGGTATTAAGAATTGTTTTTATATACAATCATTAAATACCACTGATTTTTAATATTTCAAAGAGTCTTTAAACTCTTCAAGTATTATCAAAAATTCTGGTAACTTCATATCTATAAATTGACTCCTTTAAAGTATTTAACTATAGCATAAACAACTTTAACATGGTATATGAGTATTAAAACAAAAAATGGTGACATTTAGGAAATTACTTCAATGAAAAATTAAACTTTCACAACTAGGCTTATTTCCCATACATCACAATTTAGTGTCTGGTAAGAATGTCATAAAATTAGACTACTATATATCCACACAGATAATGATATATGGGTTAATCAAATACTGTATTTTTTTTGTATAGCAAACAGGAAAATGTCCATCATCTCTAGGATCAACTATAATAGCTACTTCAGTGACAGTACACCTTGGAGGAAATATAAATTACTAAAGTTTTGTTGGTATCTGATATACAGTGATAAATAAATATCTTGCTGTACTGAATGTTCTTCAAGCACAACTAGAGCACAAATAGAAAACCCCAGATAAAGTGAGTTTAAAATGGCACTTAACCTCTTATGTTTACACAGGCTCCCTTTTGTGTTTGTTACCACTCATCTACTTGAGAAATAAGTATAATTAATATTTTACTCTGAAAGGAATCAACAGAACAGTCCATCAATGCAATGCAATCAGATTAGACATGTAGTGTTTCTGAGGCCACATATCAAACCCTTTTGAAGCAGTTGCACTGGACCACTGAAAATAAACTTCCCAGATTATGAAATATCTAGTCTGGATTATACAGTTCACTTGTGTTTGCTCCTTAAATACATGTGCAATCTCCAATCTCACTTGTTTATAGATACATACATAGATTTAGGAAGTAAGAAACGTACTCATAGAATCGCACATTTTGTTGAAAAGTTTGGTGACACAAATATTTCCTATGTATTCCAATCATTAATTTGAGTTGAACCAATAAACTCTGTGATATTAAATGGCACTGAATAAACAGAGATCTGCATATATCAGTTTTCCTCGTGTAATAAAGCAAAGAAGGAATTGTTTTCACATATTAAACTGAATAAGGAATGCAATGTGGCTGAATCAAGTGCATTTGTCAAAACCCCTGGTAGCTTCTATGTCCCCACAGCATATATCAAATCATTTAACAGCTATGAGACTTCCTATATAAATGACATTTAGAGAGAAAGATTTTCACTAGATGGAAAAAAAGAAGAAGTACACACACACTCACACACAAATTCTGGATATCCTAAGGAATATGAAACATTTTTCTTCCCAATTTTATCACTTTGTTCAAGCAATATGACTTAAATAGACAAAATAGTACCACCAAAAAAATCCCCATTCTAATCTCTGAATCTTTGTTGTTGTTACATTATGTGGCAAATGGAAATTAAATAAGCAAACAAAAAGTACAGGTGGTAATCAGCTCAACTTAAAATAGAAAAACTAGCTTGTATTACCAAGTGAACGCAATGTAATCATAAACATCTTAAATGCAGAAGAAAGAGGCTGAGAGTCAGAATTAGAATGTGGATGGGAGATAGGCTGCTGCTACCTTTCAAGATGGTAGAGTCATGAGCCACGAGGACTGGGACAGCTCTGAGTAGCTGAGAAGGGAGGAAAACAGGTTCTCACCTAGATCCTCCAAAAGAGAAATGCAATCCTGCAGACACCTCGATTTTAGCCCAGTGAGACCCATTTTGGACTTCCAACCTTCAACGCTACAAGATAATAAATCTTGTTTAAAGCCACAAAACTTGTGGTGATTGGGTTTAGCAGCAACAGGAAACTAATACACCCAATTAAGTAATGAAGCTCGAAACTACTCATCTCCCCTGTACTTTTTCAAACACCTAATTAATACATTTATCCACCTGATTTTACCAAGTTATAGACTTTCTGATCTCAGAACTTTTACAAAACAGCTGGCAATAAAAATTACAAGACTAATCATTCATCCTTGCTCTTAAAGGTACAAACATTATTACCAAGGAATAATTAAGTTGTTTATTTCTTGTTCTTAATGTAAACCTGTAAAGTATGACAATTAATTTGTGTCACCTTAAAAATAAAGGCAATTGTACATATTATTAAATGTGAACAGTGTTAGTCTGGCTAAGCAGATAAAGCAATAACCTTATAAATTACTTTAGTTTCCAACCATTAACTATGAATAACCTGTTTCCCTCTAAATTCTCCATATATTACTGTCAGAGACAATACACTTGGAAAATTTCCAAGTGTTGCATTCTATAAAAAAGTGAAAACAAACTGTTATTTTAGTGATTTCAAATAGAAGCAAGCAGAGATCATTTCTAAGCATGGCAAAAGACTGAGTCGACCATCTCAGACCATGAACATACCAATGAATTATTATTCAAGTCCATCTTCCCAGCGAATGGTCCCCAGGTTGTCCCCACTGGAAGTTGCTGCCGACTCTGAATTTTTCTTTCCCCATCTTTCTGAAACACTTCCAGTTCTCCTGCAAACAAGGAAAACAGAAGTTCTTAGAATACTTTCAAATAAATAGCTACCTCTTGTTGTGTGTTTCCTTTAAACACACACTTCTCTCAGGACTTGAATAGAGAATTAATTAGCTTGTCTGAAAAATAATTGATCTTGTTACCCTGAGAGGAAAATAGAAATGTGTCCGCACAATTATCTATGGAAGTCAATTTCCTTAGTAAATCTTGAAAAACCAGAAAGGATGCACTTCCTCAAAAAGCACTGATTGTGTGCCAGAATGGATAGAAAACACATATTAGAACAATCATTAAAGGTTGAATTCTCACATTTATTCATGACACTAGAACAATATCTAGAACATCTTTGAAAGTACTTTGATAATTTTCTGAAATTATTACTAGTTTCAGAGTGTAAATCACCTACATGCTTAACTTTTAGATTTTCCAAATAAAAATGTTTAGACAAAATTGTTACTTTTTTTTCCTTTTAGTTGTTTTTATAGGATTCCACATTTCCAAAATGGTTTGGACAAAAACACTGAGGAAATAGCTTAGGACAGTCTTATTCCTTTTTTTTTTAAAAAAAGGAAAAATAGTCATTATTTATTTATTTTAGAGGCAGAGAGAGACAGAGAAAGGGAGATGCCCACAATGGCTGGTTCAGGACCAAGACAGGATCCAGGAACATGTGGGTGGTAGAAGCCCAACTACTTGAGCCATCATCTGCTATTTCTGAGTCTGCATTAGCAAGGATTTGGAGTTGAGTTGGATAGCAAGCTGACGTGGGGTGCAGCCATCTTAACTGATAGGGTAAATGCCCCACATCCTCTTCCCTTCATTTCCTCCGCAGTAATATTTTAAGTCATTTAAGAGAAACAGAAAGTAAAGACAATGGACACATTAAAGCAGGAAATCATTGAAGCCTTGCTTAAGAAATAAGTGGGCGTGGTCATTTGGTGTAGTGGTTAAGATGTCACCTGAGACACACACTTCCAATATTGGAATGACTGGGTTTACAGTCCTGGCTACGCTTTTGATGCCAGCACCTTGGGAGACAGCAGGTGACAGCCCAAGTAACTGAGTCCCTGACATGCATGTGGGATACCTATATTGAGTTCCTGGTCCCTGGCTTTGGCCTGTTGCAGCTGAGGCAGCTGCAGGCATTTCGGGAGTGAACCAGTGGATAGAAGATTTCTGTCTCTGTCTCTCTACCTATCCAATAAAATGAAAATAAAGAGAGAAAAACATAGACTTTATTGAATAATTACATTTGTAATGATGTGTAAGGTATATGACAGGCAACATATTATGAAACTGTTGCTTAATTTGGCCTAAGTTTCTTAAGTTAATAACTATCTTTAAATCTGGAGATTCAATCATGATCTTTTTATATTTCCTAAAATTTTTATTAATTATTTTTTAATTTTAAGTCAGAGCAACAGAGAAAGGGACAGAGATCTTCCATCTTCTTATTTTCACTTCTCTACATTTATGTCACCTCCACTTAAAAGCTAAAATATTAGACATTCCTTTTCATGTTTCTATTACCACTTATTCTGAAAAACAAAATCAACTGTATAAAGCATAATCAGCTAAAACATTTTACAATGTTTAAAAACTGTCTATTATGGAGTATATATCTATCTGAATCTGATCAACAAAGATGCAATATTCATAAAAATTCCATGTTCGTGGTCAAAACTTTAAATTCAAGGATTATGCTTTCTTTCTCCTTTCTTTGCACATTATCCCTATCATCTCAAGAACTTGAAATATACAAGGAAGAATTCATTAAATTAAGACAAACACATATTCCTCATTTTTTCTTTATTAGTTACTGAAGATGAACCTATGAAAATGTACCTAGAATTATTTAATATGTAACAGATGGTTTTATAAACAGATGACTTAATAGTAAATAACATATTAGTGCTTAGGTATCACACTCTCAAGCTAATTCAGAATGTACAGATTGTGGAACTATCAACATTCATTTCTGAGTTTTTTTTATGAAAATGTCTTTCATCTTTGTACAATCTTTTTATTACTACATGGGAATCAGGCCTTGCATAGAAACATCTTCAAAGACATAACATAGCTAACAAATCTATTGCAATATCCAAAATAAATCTGTGAGAAAATGCCTCTCAGTGTATATATTTTCATATGTGGTGATGCAATTATTTAATTCTTAGGATTTCTTTTACCTGAAGATAAACTGTTTAATTTCTGTTGGATAAGAGTTTTCAGTATGTTCCAATCATATTGATATGTCACAGTTTATGATTTGATAGAAATTAGGAAAAAATATTTCAATCCCTCAGTTAAACACCTATAATTTTCTACATAAATATGATGTATATGTAATTTGCTTGATTTTACATACTAAAACAGTCATGTCACATTTTATTAAAAGATACAAGAGGAATCATGAAAATCTCTGAATCCCTTTTTAAAAAGTAATTCATTCTTTTGCCATTGACATAGTTCATTTGAAAAGAGTTTGGACTCAAACAGTGACCCCTTATCTATACCTGTGGATTTACACACAGGTCCATCAAAATGGGTTAAGAACTACAAACTTAGGGTAAATCATAAAATGATATTAAAATATGTCAAAAATTTCTGAAGTGTCTTTCAATATGCATTAAAATTTTAAGCTGATCAAGAATACTTTTATGGGCTCTTAAAGAAGGCCACAACAAAACCAGTAATTGTTTAGGGTGTCATGTCCAGTATTTTTCAGTTTTATCTGACAAACAGGAAAACTCCAGTGCTCTTTCCTGCTTATCAAAATCTATTTCAATATTTGGAAAAACCTTTTCTGCTGCTGAAGTAGTTAAAAAAATCAGTTATTCACAACACTGTTTACAGAAAACCACAAATATAGTGCAAATAATTACCAGTTACATACTACCAAGGCTACAGAGGTCAATGACAGGAACAGAAATCAAATATTGAATAAATTAAATGAATATTTAACTTTCATGTTGTGTATATTTTAAATGCTTTCAATGATCAATAAATCTTATGAAATAGAAGAAACATTATTGCACTAAACATAAGTATATTAGTTTTTAGCCTTAATTCTGTCTGATAACCAGCAGAAATGGTCTTGAATAAGTTATATATTTCCTAAGTCTTTGTTTAGTCCTTGCTTAAACAGGGATTTTTAATCAGCTGTCATGTAGTCAGGTATTTTCTAACTAACAATCCATGATACCACAATTTTCTTTCCCCTGATGTGATATATTATCAGAGGTAGAAAGGGTTTATAGATCAAAGACCCGAGTCCTATAACTAACTTATCATAAAATGAATGTTCAACCTGAAAATATTAGAGAGTCTGAAATAAAAGGACCAAGCTCAATTTATATTTGATGTGTTTATTCATTACTTATGCCTCCATTCATTCATTTATTCATTTATTCCACAAATATTTATTTGTTATCTACTAAGTATGAGAAACTGAGTTTAGCCTAAGCCTAAAGCAACAAACAAAACAAGTCTGAACCTTGGTAATTGTAAGGCATCGAATCCATATGATTTGGGAAGTAAAAGGTAGAGAACTCAGTGCTTGTCCGGATTTTCGGGGTTACAGAAGGGAAAATGCAAGAATGAGATTTAGCTTGGGAATCCAGACCAATAGCCATGTATCTATTGAAAGAGGAGACACAGGGGAAAAAACGATTTACAAGTGAGGTGAGGAATTATAGTTTGGAAATTTTGACAAAGTCAAAGAACAAGCGGTGAGTTTAGGTTACTAGGTACAGACATGGGGCTTGAGTAGAGTGATAAATTTTGACATTTCTTCGGTAATTCAAAATAGTCTGGATTAGTAATATAAGCCACAGGATTGTTGATCTAGGGAAGTGCATGATGGCAAAATAAGACCTAGGACAAAGTTGTGAGGGTCCTCAAAAAGCAGAGTGATGGAGGAACAGGCACAGAAACTTAGCAGAAGTGGCAGGCCAGAGTCATAAAAATTGGTTACAGCACAGAAGCCAAGGGATCAATTGAGAATTTGAAAGACAAGTGATCAATCAAGGACTCTGAAAGTTTATGAAAGAACATAATAGAAAGATTTCTTGTAATGAGATATTCACAGGAATCTGGAGTCAAAGGAATCTGTAAAATTAAAGGCCATAAAACAGGCTGGAATATGTCCAAAATTGATGAGAGCAGAAAAACCAAAGCCATGTGATCTTGAATAAGTTACTTAATTATTTCAAATTCAGTTTCTTCACACGTAAGAGAAATCACAGTATTTTTCTCAAATGATGCTGTGAGTATTAATTCAAAGAATATATGCAAAGTACCTATAAATATTTACTACTTCACCAAAAAAGAAAGTGAAACATCCCACAAGGACATGCACATGCATTCTTCATCACACCCAATTGTTTACTGACCACTATCTGTGATCATTTTTTCCTTCTTTGTCACCTTCTTATCCAAATCATTCCCCACATATTAATTTACACTGATTTATCTTCCTTTCCAATATCACTTAATTAGTATTTAGCATTTCCCCAGTTTTTATCAACTCAGATCTAGATGACCAACTACACTCACATCACTCTCCATCACCAAATCAAACTACAAATCTCTGCCAATATAAACTTACTAAGACTCCACTTTAATCATGCCATACATTTTGAAAGTTCCTTCACATAATCCTTTTGGCATCAAAAATTGAAAATCTTTGCCTGAAATTTAATCCCATCCTAATGTTACTCCAGTGTCTATTGCTCTCCCCATTGCGTTCTCCCCTCCAATGAGAAAATATCTTCTCAACATTCATTTTTCTTTTCAGCTCTCACACCTTTCTGAGAATTGTTCTTGCTATTTGGCAGACATGTTCCTCCTGCCTATCTTAATACTCCCTGTTAAATGCTGCAAGATCAAGCTCTAAGTTACTTTCCTTCAAGAAATTTCTCTAAATTTGAGACCAAACTGAGTTCTCATCGCCTAATATTCCACTTAATTTATAGGACAATCTCATTCCATTGTGCATTACTCCTCACTAGTTTCTCTGTATTAACTACCCCAACAAGAAAAAATATCATCTATAGATTTTTTTTTAAATGTGTGCTTATTCTCTATTGAAAACAGCTGAATGGATGAAGATTTTGATAATATCATTATCTCCATTTTAGTATCATTACAGTTGATTTTAGAGACAAAAGAAAGTTTTCCTCATGTGTCTTTTCTTTGTATTGTAGCATTCATACAGTTCATTTGTTCATTTGTCCAACATTCTAGCCTTTGCCTCATCTACATCTACTTCACCTTTTACTATATTACCTCATCTGTGAAATATGGAGAAGGATGAAAAATAAAGATTTCTCTGTCTAACTCATGTTTTTGTAGCTATTCTTCAAAAAGAAGCTTCAGTTTGACCATGCTGGTTAAGTTCACAGAAAATATTTGAGACACATAAGATGGACTAATCAATTTTTGCAAAAGATAATATTGTTAGTGCTGAGGGCTGTTTCTCTTATCTTCTTGATAATACATACTTCTAAAAGTCTGTGATTACTCAGACTTATGTTAGCTTTGCTTTACAAAAAAAAATTGTAAGTCAAAATCACTAGCAAACATCCAGCAGGTTTTTTTTTTAAACATCAACTCAGCTTTTGACCCAAATAAAAGAAATGCACTGATAGAAAATATATTTATAAGCATCACTGATGCCCTCACATTTCTTTTTTCATTGAAGGTTCTATTGAGACACTGATTTCTTTCTTTTTAATAGGATCCTTTCTAAGATTGTAAAGCATATGTAAATAGTAGCACACCAAAAGATGACAGACAAGAAATAGGCCTTTTTGCTTAGTTATCAGCAATCATGCTTCAACTGAATTCAGCATTGAGTTGACGGCATAAACATATATGGTGTTTATAGAACATCTCTTAACTCTAAGCTCAGATTTCATAGTAGACATGGTTGCAAGTAAATGAGATGACAGAAGATCAAATTTCACTTGCTGAAAATGAAATTCCGATTGGTTTGAACTTGGTTTTAAATATATAACCAAATTTCAAAGCAGACCACATGAATTAACTCATAATATTTATCGGGCCTTACTATAGCAGAAGGCTATAGCGTCAGAACCCATATTTATATTTTCTTCATGGTTGGAAAACATTATACATCATGGTATCAAACATGGACAGCCCTGAAGTCATGCTGAGTTCAAAAAGCGCTCAAAGATTCTAAAACTCTCAAAACATTTTCAAAGTCAGCCAAGGTGGCCAAAGTATGGCAGAGCTCTTGCTATTTTATGGTTTAACCATTTGACAGCTGCCTGCCAGATACACAGGAGGTTTAGACCATTTCACTACAGAGTTTCTGCACAGCCAGACCCTGATCTTGCCACTACATGTGTCTCCTCAGGCTTTAGCAACCGCATGCTTCATCTGCATTTTAAGACAAATAGCACTATTTATATTATGCTATATTGATCCTTATCTAAGCACAGTTTGGCTCAATAAATGAGAATCCTTGGTTGATGGTTACAAATTCCCTTCTATGGGTACCTTTTCTAATTTTCCTTCTCAATTTTTGAGTCATACAGTCACCACACACACTAAACTACAGTTTGAACATAAACTTGAAATACGACATTCTCTATTCAAGTACTCCGGTCAAACCCTGATAAATCAGGCTGGCCATGCAGTGATCTTATCCCTTCCGACTCTTTAATAAATCGAACCTTGTAAGTTCCTACTGTTGGAAGTTGTCACTAAATGAAATTGTGACCTTATCCGGCGCATGAACTTATCCTGCTGACAACTACATTTATTGTGTGGATAAGAAAGGGGGAAAAAAAAAAAAGAAAAAAAAAGAATACAGAAAAAAACCGAGATATTTGATAATTCTGATCTTAGCCATATGTAACTCTAACAGATGGGATCTTTTTGATGTTCCATTAATGATTTGCCAAAGATGAGTCTCTACTTAGAGAAAAATGCTCACCCTAGGTAAGTGCTGGGGGCACTGCAGATGGCATTAAAAGTGCATGAAGAGGTACTGGGTGACAGCAGTGAATCAGAAGCTATTAGTCTAACACAAAGAGCCCTGAATTAGCTTGTAATTGCACTGGAAAAGATAACATAATGGTGGTGGCAAAATAGAAACATTCCCTTTCCACGTGATGCATTCAGTACCTAAAAACTCTAAAACAAGACACCAGAATTGTCTAAAACCTAGAGCAAGTTAAATCACCACATTTCTTAAGAATGTAAAATGCTTCCTGTGCCTACAATTTCTAAAATGTCACAGAAATGAATGTTGTTTAGGAAGCAAATTTATAAGGATAAACTATCATATACTGGTATTACAATCTTAGGGACCTTTTATACCGTTATTCTGATTGGCTTTAAGGACTGATTCTGAGGTTGGATATTCTATGGTAAGACTCACTGGGATCTGTCAATTACCATCTTCAAAGATACAGAACAGACCAGACAAAACGTGTATGTAGTAGCAGTATTATTGGTAATGGGGTAGAAAATTTTAGGTATTTATAAAAGCAATACTATGGTGTGAAATAACAATAAATCTTCACATTCACATACACATGCAAAATAAATTTTATATACAGAGAGCAGGTTCAAGACTGAGAAAAAGGACTTGCCATACTTTGCTCTTTTTCTATGATCCATTTATACGAACAAAGAAGCAGGACAAAACAGTTCATCCCAGATGTCTGAAAATATTCACCTGGATGTGCCCAGCTCACACAAATATTTGGAAAAATCAAAGAAAGCAGGAGCTGCAGTCATTGAATATCGTTCAGCTGCTGCAAGGGGGAGGGGAGTTGACAGTGTTGCTCAGGAAACCTGGCACAGTGTGCATCTTTGCTGGCAAGGCCTCTCTGACCTTCCAGACACCACTCCATGTCACAGACTGACCCAGTGCCACTTCCTGATCCAAATCTTGAGAAGCATGGGGAGGTTATGTTTCAGAGCTATGTGGTTAGTGGGAAACCATCCTGGAAGTAAGAGGCCTTGACTAGTAGACACAGGAAACAGCAGTGTGGGAGCAGCAGCAGAAAGTCAGTGTCCCAGCAGGAGGGACATACAAAGGTCAGGACATGCAGAGAACTGGTCAGAGAAGCTGAGATTTCCTTTTAGAAGAGAGACTCTGAAGGAGAAACTTGAGATAAAAACCAACCATAGCTCCTATCTGAGAGGAATAATTTTTAGCGAACATTTAGGATGAAGCATCAAGAAACCTCATGATATTTAAGGTTCAAAACTGTAATCAACAGTATTTATTTATTCGACATGTGGCCTGTTAAATCTGCATGCTTTCTCACAGGTTATAGTCATTATTTCAAGAGCATAAAGTTCACTTACAATAGAACTTAACACAAGTCATCATTGGTACTGGTAAGTATTATATATTGTCATTAAATATGTATTATATATATATATATATATATATATATATATATGAGATACACACATGAGGTATCCAAACAGTTTTGTCAAGGGACTGACATTGTGGTGAAGTGGGTTAGACTACCACTTTTGACACCAGCATCCCAAATGATTTCTGGTTCCAGTCTCAACTGCTCTGCTTGTGATTCCGCTTCTTGCTAATGCTCCTGGGAAGACTGTAAAAGATGGCTCAAGTAGTCAAACCCCTGCCACTCATGGGGGAGTCCAGCATGGCTGCTCTCCAAGCTTTGGAATGGCCCAGTGTGTGTCTGTTGTGACCATTTGGGAGTGAGCCATAAGATGAACAATCTCTCATCTCTCTTTGTCTCTCTGTCTCCTGTGTCTCCTTCTCCCTCTTTCTGCCTCTCTGTTGCTCTACCTTTCATAAAAAAGCTATGCAAAGGTTTCAGGATTTTTTTTTTGCACCAAAATAATATTTTTTAATTTTACATTCCATTAAGTATTTTAGTACTTGTATACTGACTTACTAGATACTGCTTTAGCTTAACACCTATAATAAATTGAGATATAGTCTTTTTTTTTAATATGGTGAAATGGTTAGATGGAATGTAAGGCAAATATACTGACAAGCTTTGACAGATAAAAATCTTTAAATATTGACTGTAATTAGGATGAAATTTTTCAAAGGAAAAGGTCTACAAGAATTTCCTTTTGGAACTGGGGAGGTGAGTTTTGGATTGCCATTTTAGAGACCCAAAGGATGGCAGAATTACTTGACTAAAGAACAAAAAAATGTGGAAAAAATGACTGCAATAATTTCAATCCAGGAAGCAATAAACTTTGAAGTACTCTCAGTGAATAATAAAAATGGACAGATGACGAGTCTAAAATATTGTTCTTTTAGAGAGTTTTCAATGTTTCTTCAGAGAACAAGTATAGCAAGTATGTTTTTTGAAGAAAAAAAAATTGAAAAACAGAGTGACAAATAGAATCATAAAGGTGCCAAAAATTTAACGTGTCACCAATGAATATACGTGAGTTCTTGTCTAATACCATTACCAGTATACTACATAGTCCAGTGCTCTACTGGCACTAAATTGCTTATTTCTAAAAATTGAACTTCCATTGTCAAAAATACTATTAATTTCAGAAAGTGTTCATAAAACACAATTCCTAAAGATCATGTATTGTATTTGTATTTGCGTGTATTTGTAATTCAGGAGTATTTTATATCTTCCCAGTTGTATGATTCCTAAGTCACACATAACTGACAATGCGAGCTTTGTCACCACAGGCTCCTTGGCACTCTTTTTCAGAGGTGTAGTGCACAGTCAGTCTCGCTGTATTTCCAACCCCTTAGCTGTCTGATTTACCTCTCCAAACACCCAACATTAGTGTCATATTTCAACTGTGCACTCTTTTGATGAACAAGTCATTGATTCACGTAGCCTCTCTTGCTGGAAGTGCAAAGGTGATCTGTCCTTTTTAATTCTCACAGCATGTCATCTGTAACTCTAACATTTTCCTATCATTTTCTTCCTTGTAATAGTGATTTGTATATGCTTTCTATCTCTTTACCTGCAACTTCCTAGCTAGTTCCACAATACTTTGCACCTCATAGGGTTGTAAAAACTAAATTGACTAGCTAGAATTTTCTATCAAATTTATTGTGCTAGGGCTCAAAGCTATAGTGACTTAAAAATTTAAGTTGCAAAATTAGTACTGATACTAGAAATCGAAACCTGGTTTTCTTATCCTCTCATAATTTATCAGAAAGCCTCTTTTTAAAAAAAATTGAACAACTTAACCATGTGGAAGGATTGACCTCAAGCCCTAGTATCATATCAGCAGCCATTAGAGTGGATTCATTTTTAAGATTAGCTGTCAGTCAATTCGGAAAGCAGCACATGCCTGCCTGCAGGATGGGGCCACAGGGTGGGTTTTGAGGTAGGCAAGGTGGCGGGAAAGATTAAACAAACAAAACACTGGGAAAGCATCACAGGGGGAACAGCCACATTATCAAGTCGACAATAAACTTTTACATCTCTGCCTCAGAAATTTCAGAAAGAAGGATGTAAGATACAGTGTTCAAACTATGTAGTTCCCCCACTTCTTACATTGATGATTATTCTGCAGAGAAACTGATTAAATATATCTTGTCATTATCAGCCTAAGAAGTGATAAATTCATAATCTTTTCTTCCCAAGAATGCAAAAGGTAAAAGATATTTGAATATACCAAAATGTCTCCTAATTTTTTTATCTCCATTGACAGTATTTTCTTCAGAGATGACTTTTTAATGTGAAATTATATAAAACTACTGCACACTTGCAGGGGAAGTCCCTTCTCTAACTTGTCTTACATTTAACACACCCAGTCTGTTCAGTACTTGTATGTCCAACATATGTGTTATTCTTCCTTTCTCTTCCCCTTTCCTTTTCTTCTACTTTCCTTCTTTCTTCACCTTTTCAACTTGAAGATGGAGTAGAGAAATGTCAGATTAAAAAGAGAAAGAAGGGAGTGAGGGGACAGGACATGAAGGAAATGGGAGGGAGAAAGCAAAGGAAGGAAGGAAGGCAGGCAGGGAGGGAGGAGGGGGAAGGGAGGCAGGGAGGCAGGCAGTCACTACTCATGAATATGATCTCCATAAACTCAGCACTAGCTGCTTAGATCTAAGATTTGACGCTTTCCTCTGCATCAGAAACATTTATTTTCCCACATTCACTCAGAGAATCTTTACCCATGTTGACTCAGGTCATGACACACAGAGCTACAGCTACTTAGTGGTGGCAAGATAATTATGGTCCAAAACAAGATTCTGGTGAAGGTAAAAGGAAAATAAAATCTCCTAAGACAAGCTGGGGTAATCAGGACGGTATCCCAAAGGGAGGGCTCGCACAGGACTAGGGCAGTCTAGAACATCCCTCCCCTTTAATAAGTCAGAAACAATCCCTTTAAAATCTGAGCACACTGCAATAATAACAGGAGCATTTAAACATGCATGTTACATTGTAAGCTAAATTATATGAGTGAGAAAGCATTGCCTTAAAATAAAGTTACTGCAAATTAAGATAGAACAAATGGCTGGAATTTAATGTAAAAAGCAGTTTCAATAGCATAGAAATCATAACTGATCTAATAGTTTCTATCATTGAGTACTGAAAATAGGTTAATTTTAGCTAAAAATGGTATTTCTAAAAATTGCCAGAAAATATCCTATACAGTTCCTTAAATTTAAATATGGCTCTCTTCTAACACATTGTTACTATGACAAAAATTCACTTTGCTACTTCTTGATAATTTCACATGAACTGCTGAAATTGAGATAATAATCCTGGAAGCTATCACTTTAAGCAGTCAAGACCAGAGAAGTGAGCTCACCAACAAATATATCTATCATGGCCTTCCAGTTCACAGCGCTTGAAGATAGAAGAGTCCCTTTTCTCACTGATTCCCATGACTGGCTAGTTGAAGTTCTACTGAATTCAGTCAGAACTTGGGGTGTGATGCTTGCCATCAGAATCAGGCACTAGAAGTGGCCATAATTATCTAAATTAGCTGTATAATGCCAGGAGTCAACAGCTATTCAAAAAAATACTCTATATCTTTAACATCATTATTATACTCACATAAACAAAATTGTATTAATTTTAAAGGATATTTTAAAACTCTGCTATGTAAACAAATAGATATTACCTACAGATACCAAAAGTTTCAGAAGTAAATATCAGTAGCTAAAAAGTATGTTTGGAATAAAATGTACCTGTCAAATATGAAGACTTTTAAACTTTATTTTAGTAGGAAGGGAGTTGGAGAGAGAGAGAGAGAGAGAGAAAGAAATATATGAGTTCCCATCTGCTGATTCACTACCCAAAAGCTCAAAAGCTAGGAACCCAATCCAGGTCTCACATGTGGGTAGCAGGGACCCAACCACTTGAGCCACCACCACTGCCTTCCAGGGCGTGTATTAGGGATTTTGACTTGAATCAGGTGTTCTGATATGGGAATACTGGCTTCACAAGCTAGTATTAATGTGCTTACTTTTAAAAGTAATGCTAACTCATCATAAGCTCTCAATAGAACACTTACAACACATTTCCACTGTAGATGCACTGACTTTTTAAAACCATAGACAGTAAACAGAACTCTTTAAGATCACTCTGATTCTTTGTACTGTTATCTAAAACAGAATTAAAGCATAACAGGTACAGCAATATTAAATTTATTATGCACAATTCTTAGCGAGAGTCAAAATATGGGCAGGAATTTGGTGCAGTAATTAAGATGCTACTTGGGACTCCCATGTCCCTTATCAGAATTCCTGGTTCAAGTTCCACTCTAATCCAGCTTTCCTACTAATACATACCCTGGGAAGGCAGCAGATAACCATTCAAGAATTTCAGATCCTGCCACTGAGGTGGGAAATTTAAGATCAAGTTACTGCCTCCTGGTTATTAGTCCAGTGTGACTATTTTGGGCACTTGAGAAGTGAACCAGTGGATGGAATATGTCTCTGTCTATCTCTCTGTCTCTGTCTTTCAAATAAGAGAAAAATAATTTTATAGAGCCCAAGCAAAGATTTGTCATTGCAAAGACAAACAACAAATACTGAGCACTTTACTCTTAATTTGTAATAATCTATTGTTTTTCCTCCACCAAATACATGAGTGTCCCTGAAATCTGAGTTTTCTGATAAAATGAAACTGACAAAAAAAGAAGAAATTTTTAAAAATTATATTTTCATGAGTATGCTGGGAAATAATTGCATATGCAGACAATAAGAAGATAACCAATGAGATATTATTAATTCGATTTGACAAATTCTTATACAGATTTCATACATCTTTAGCAGTGGGCATTATACACACCCCTAGGATTAAATAATTCAGATTGTATGAGAAGAAACTTCCTTGACCACCTTCAGCACCAGCTTGCATTCTCTGTGCATCCATTGACTTACTGCTTACCATGGGCACCAGTTTAATTTCCTAATTGTCGCTCCCATATTTGTAGTGAACATGAGATCTCGCAGGTAAGGAACTCAATATATAATGTTGGTCACCTAATAAATCTATAAATGTTATTGATTTTTTCTCAGTGCTTTCTAGTTAAGGAAGAAAGTGAAGCATATGGATGAAAACTATTTGTATCTCTTAATGCGGACTTGCTTGGTTATTGTAATTAGCCCATCTAGTACCAGCTTTCATCTAGAACCACTTTCACACTCAACATGAAGAAAAAAGGAGGCAAGAAAGATCATACTTAATCCCAAAGGTGACAGGAACAGCTCCTAGAGCTGATTCTACCCACATAGGTAATGAAGTGATTCAGTCCATAGTAACCCCACAATGCTATTTCTTTAGCCATAGCAAAGCCAGGCAAAGGTATGTAGCTGCGAAGGTCACCATCAAAGGTGGGTTACCATTCCATTTCTAGATCATCAGGATTAACTGTTCTCCTGACATTAGAGGGTTCTAGGGAGGAGAAAATGAGCAACATATTTATAAATTACTGAAAAATAATGCACATTTAAAACAAAAGAAAATATTTATTCGACCTTACTGGTGATCATTCGATTTTCTTCATTTGTCTCCTTAATTGTTTTCAATTATAAAATAACAAAAATAAAACACATTATTGAGCAGTTAAAATATGTCAGACACTACATTGAGTCCTTAATCTATGTCTTCTCACTTCCATAAAACATACAGAATGAGCTACTGGGAAATAAACTAATACCCATAATAAACTACTTACATGAAAGTAATCTTTCATATCTGCAAATATAATTCTTTATTTTTCTAAGTTATTTAGTATACATGTACGTATTACCTCCTTTTTCCTTTCATCTCAGTAGAGGGCTTTGACTCAAATTAATGCAATGAAATAAGTGACAACGTAGAGGACAAGAGTTGATCAAGACTGAAGAATAACAACAGTCATTCACTTACATGACAGAGAGCCACTTGGAAGAAATAGAAGCTCCAGACAAACAGTGTGGTCTACCAAATAACAATTAAATGTATTCTGGACAATTACTCTGCAACATCAGGGTCAATCCTAATTTCTTGATGGGAAAATTGGCAGTATTCCAAATAAAAATAGGCACTCATTCCACTATTTCTTCAAAAATATTAATTACTATACTGCTTTTCACTTATAAATCTGTTTATGAAAATCACAATTTATTCCTTAGAAACCTATAAAACTGCAGATGTATTATAATTATCATTATGATCATTAATTTTTGCTATTTGTTAGATATTAAAAAATATATCTAAATCAAGGATATGAAACTTAAAAAAAGCATACCTTCAGGAAAAAATAGTATCTTTAACATGTATCACTGACACAGAGCCAGCATTGTGGCACAGTGGGTTAAGCCAGCACTTGTGGTTCAGCACCCTGTATCAGAACACCGGTTTGAGTTCCAGCTGCTCTGCTTTAATCCAGCTTCATGCTAAGCACCTAGAAAGGCAGCAGAAGATGCCCTAAGTGCTTGGGACCCTGCCAACCATTTGGGAGATCCAGCTGGTGTTCTAGGCACCTTTGGCCTGGCCCAGCCCTCAAATGGCCTGTTGTGGCCATTTGGGGAGTGAATCAGGTAATAGAAGATCTCTTTATCTCTTTTTCTCTCTATGATTTTCAAATAAATGAAATGAATCTTATGTGTGTGTGTGTGTATGTGTACATATGTGTGTGTGTATTTCATCCTTTTGAATTCTCAACACCAACAAAGTATGGGCAAAACAATGTTAAAACACAATAACAGTACTTATCATTACATTTTATACTTATTACTAATCCATCATAGGTCAGGAAAAATTATGGTTCCAGGAGCAACCAAAAGCACATAGCATTCCATTCTGACCACTTTATTTATTGTTTCATTCGCCTTTCCACCTGCCCTGTAATCATCTTGCACTTTGAAGATCACCTTCTATAGGCAGTTTTGGTCAACTGGAGATCATTCAATCAGGACTTCAAACCCAACATTACCTACAAAGAAGCAAACACTTCCACCTTTCTCTTTAATCACAACCAGGAGAACCACTATATTTCCTTTTCTCCGTAACATGGAATTAAAAAAAAAAAATTAGTGTCAGCTTCCTTATTTGGAATTATAATCAAGTTGGCAAAATCAGAGTGGAAGTTTGAAATAAACAGGTGCTAGAAGTAAGGCAATAATATAAACAAGATTTGAAATGACATTGCTTAATAGAATAAATTCTAAACCACTTAAGAGAAATTAATTTGCATATACATAATGGAATTACAAAGGAAGAAGAGGCCAGCATCATTAGGGCAGGGTGAAAGACAACTCCAATTATAAATCATGGAGATTCCCACTTAACCTCACTGAGAATATTGTTAGACATAAATGTATTTCACTGTATGAAATGGATGTGACAGATTTTTGTTTCTTTTATGAATAGTTCAATACACTAGGGCTGACCATCAGTTTAAATTATTCAGTCTGCTGAGATATTCTTGTTCCTATCATTAAGAAATTTATTTTGAGACATGCTGATTTCAGTATTTTACTATTTGAGAAACCTAATGGCACATGGTTTTGCAACTCACTATAGAAACAGTGTGTGTAATATCAAAGAATGGGCATGAGGAGGCAGTCCAAAAATGCTTCTGGAGATAAATGGCCACGCTCGTAATTGTTTACATGTCCTTTTCCTTTGTACCCACATTCATTTGAGTACTGTGCTTACTGCAGCATGCTTGTGCACGAATAGCTGTGTGTGTATGCCTGACTGATGCCAATATTAATGTCTGCCTGACTATTCCCAAGTGATGCACTTCATGAAGGAAGTCGTCATGTGTAATCATCATTGTTCCTCAGGTCTAGTCCTATGCCTAAAATAAAGTAAGGATTAAATTAATATTATTTGAATATACAAAGGAGGAAAGGAAGGAAGATGGGAGGGAAAGATAGGAGGAAAGGTAGAAGGAAAAGAGGAAAGGAAGATATTATTTGCAGGAGCATTCAGAGTGACTGACATTATATGGAGTAGGATGAACATGAAAGTAATAAATAGAAAGGGATACTTTAAAAATAGAAAACTAAAGATATTATTTTTATACTCTTACATTGTGTTTCATTTCTTCTAACTATATGAATAATTAAATAGCTTGGGAGAGAATAAGAGAGTGAGAGAAGAGAAGGATGTGCTTATATAAACTGAATTAAGTTAGATTCATTTGATCAAGCGTCCCAGGTTGCAGAACTTCTGCATCCACTGTATGTAACTAATAATATACTCTTTTAATGCCACATTGGAGGGACTGTTTTTCCATTCTCTTAAAAGGAAATAGAGGAGCTGATGCTGTGGCGCAGAGGCAGAGAGTTAATGCCCTCGCCTGAGGCGCCAGTATCCCATTCAGGCTTCGAGACCCGGCTGCTCCACTTCCCATCCAGTTCTCTGCTATGGCCTGGGAAAGCAGTAAAAGATGGCCCAAGTCCTTGGGCTCCTGCATCCGTGTGGGAGACCCAAAGGAGCTCCTGGCTTCTGGCTTTGGATCGGCAAAGCTCCAGCCGTTGTGGCCAATTGGAGAGTGAACCATTGGATGGAAGACCTCTCTTTCTCTCTCTCTACCTCTCCTCTCTGTGCGTAATTCTGACTTTCAAATAAATAAATAAATCTTTATAAAAAAAATGAAATAGAAGTGAGTTCTTCAGAGGAATTAACCTAGTAGATTTTTATTTAACTTCTAATCATAGAAATGCAAATTAAACTAAACAAGAAGTCTAGTAATATCAGTAAAATCTTTTATTGGCTTTTATATATCCATTTCAAGAGATTAACAGCAATCAAACATTACTTTGAACACTAGAAACAACCAAATAAATCATCTATTTTCTTGAGTACACTTCTAGTTCTAAAACAATTACAGATGACACACACACACATTCATACACATAAACATATAAAAAGTAAAACAGAAGGAATAAGAATAAGATAAAAAGGATGCTTCAATGTCAATATTCTGATTGTGATATTACTTTGAGAGCTCACAAACTAATTTATAATTATCAAAACAAAGCCATCAAAACAAGGCCAGCCAAATGGACTTACCCCTTCCCATTAAAGATGGAATAATAAGACACTGAAACAAATATAAGATCTATCTCCTTTAGTTTTTTTAAGGAGTACACTGATCTTGAATATCCAAATATTCACTTAACTAAAGTAACAAAACAGAACATTATATTTCTCTTTTTAATATGTATTAGTTATTGTTATAACTTCAACTAGAGTATTTCTACTATCAATGAATAAAAATTAATTGCAAGAATGCCAGCAACTAATTATTTTCTGTAAGAGATTTATTGCAAAAATAATAAGTATTTTTTAGAGTCTGAAAAACAGTTTGACAATTTCTTTCATTTTATTCAATTTCTAACATATAGATTTTATAAGACATAAATAATACTAAGTGATAGTCTTCAAATATTGGTTTACTTATGGAAAAAATAATTTTCAAAATTCATAAAACACTAGAAATTTCTTAAAAATTAAAATGATTTAAATGGCATTGGTAAATTTTCTCATCTGTTCCTTTTCTGGGAGATTCAGATGCTATACTGAGGCAGATAAAGTCATTACAATACTGCAATAAAATAGTGAAAAATGAGAAACACACTGCTGAAATGGATTTAATCTGCTGCACTGTTTTAAATGGAAATATATTGTAAGATTATACATTTTGTAAAATAGCAACATAGATATTACTGCTCCCTGGTGAATGATACTAAAATCTCCATTTATTTGGCTGGTGTAGGTATGGCCTTAGGTGTACACCTACAAGTGAATTAAATTTAATTGCTTATTTCCAGTTTCCTCAGAAAGTACTGCCTTTAAGCAAGATGTAAATGCATTTAAATGGGTATGTTCATCTGAAACTCTGTTCAATAAGTAAAGTGTTTCTTCCAATATAGAGAATCCTCTTTGATCCAGGATATTCATGATATTTCACTTAAAAGTACAGGCACAGCATGGTGGAATTGAAAGAGAATATGTTTTGAAGTCAGATGGACATGGGTTTGAATTCCAGCTTTGCTACTTAACAACTGTGTGACAGTAGAACAGTTAAACTGAAACATAGGGTCTTCATTTATAAAAATCAGAAAAATAATATATATCATATAGAATTATCATAATCAAATAGAACAAAATACAAGACAAGGCCTAACATAAAGTATGCACTGAAAACATTTATATTTTATCAGGTATAATATTAAAACTTTGTACCAGTTCAATACAGCAGAAATGAAAACAAGGAGGTCTTTCCTAACCCAATAGTTTGTTTTCTGCTTTTTTGTTTGTTTTCTTTCTTTTTGAGAGAGAGAGAAAGAGAGAGCGAGAGCGAGAGAGAGAGCATTTCCGTCCACTGGTTCACTGTTCATATGCACACAACAGCCAGAACTGGTTCAGGCCAAAGCCAGGAGTCACAAATATAACCCAGATCTCACTCCTGGGTGGCAGGAACCCACCCAATTACTTAAATAATCACCACTGCCTCCCAGGTGTGCATTAGCAGGAATTTGAAATTAACAGGCAGAGCCAGGAACAGAAATCAGGTGTTCCTGATAGGAGAAATTACTGATGTCTTTAAAAAAAAAATATTTTACTTGAAATTCACACACACACACACACACACACACACACACACACACACACACAGATGGGAGGTGGGGGGAGAGCGAGAGGGAGAGGGAGAGGGAGAGAAAGAGGGAGAAAGAGAGAGAGAGGATGTTCCACCCTCTGGTACATTCCCCAAAAGGTCTCATCCACTGGGGTTGGGCTAGGCCAAAGCCAGGAGCCAGGAGCTTCCTTCAAGTCTCTCAGTGGGTTCAGGGACCCAAACACTATTTCCATCTTCCACTCCTTTCCCAGGTGCATTACAAGGAGCTGGTTGCAGCAGGGTCTTGAAAGTGCACCCACATGGGTGCTGCAAGCAGTGGTTTTACCAGCCTGCTCACTGATGTCTTAACTGTCTAGGCCAAATGCCTGCCCCAGATGCCTGATGTTAAGACATAGGATAATGTTTCAACTTTGGAGAAGAAAATGTGAACTTTACAGGTCAGTTTGCAATAAGAAAACTACTAAAACTGCCAGCTACATAAAACTGTTTTCAGAGTCATGTAATACCATTGATATGAAAATGATGTAAAATGTTAAAAGCAAAACCCACATTCATAAGCAGTTCCTCAAGTTAAATAACTTCACAAAATGGAAGCAAAGGAAAACAAAATACTTCCAGCTGCAATATTCTGAATGTGGGACCCTGTTTCTGATTTCAAACTTTTCAGCCATATGTTCAGAATTCATCTTTTTGTGATGTTGGGAAGTTTTATACAAAAGATCTACAAAAGGGATGAAAATGCAGTTTGCCTAAAATAATTCCTTCACATGCAGTGACCACTCTTAACGCTGCAACATCAAAACGCGTGTGACCTGGCTTCCTTTATATGGGACAGGTGTTTTAAAACAGGGTTTCCAAGCTCCACTTTACGGAGATTAAATTCACTACATTTACATTTATTAAGAGAAAGAAAGTTTCATTTAAAGCTTTAGTAATTCTAACATAAATCCTATATTTATTATTAAAATGTTATTATTACCATTATTATAGATTACCATATGTCATATCTCATACTCTATATTGACTGGCATGTGGCATGTATTAAGTTGATAGGCTTTATGGTATTATTTAATTTAACTGCTACAAAACCATGTTAAATATATTATTAATACTTAGCAGATTGCCAAGATTAATTCACAAAAACCTGGCTTAAGTAAATAACATGTTCATATACTTAACACCCTCCCCAGACAAAAGTCCCTCAGAATATATCTCAGATCTATTAAAATATCTGATTAAAATTTTTTATTAAACTATTTCACAAAAAAATTCTAACATGTGCATATAGTCTTTCACCTCGAAATAAAATAAAGGGGCATGGTGGGGCAGGGGAGCTAAAAGGCACAAAGAGACAGACACAGAGATACTGGGAAAAAAAAAACAAGAATGAGAAAGAAGCTAATAATCTAGGCACAATAATCCGAAGTACAATTTTAAAATATTCAGGAAGACAAAATTTAATAAATAATACTTCTGAAACTATTCAAATAATAAGCTCTGCAAATATTTTGCTTTTTAACATTATATACAGTCCAAGTTCCTTGTGCAGACAGAAGAAATCTGAATGAATACTAAAATACATAATTGGATATCCAAGAAAAGCCACAGATATAAATTTTATTCCAGGCATACTTAACAATTGTAGAATAATACAAGTATCTCATAATCTGACTGTACTGATACTGAACAACTTTCTGTTTAGAGCTCTGTGGCTAACTCCTACTCCATTATAATTATAACTTTGCAATAAAACGAGGTATATAATAAATCTACAAGTCTTCCCTCTAGCCTCACAAAGGTGCATGTAAATTGTTGGAGGTCAGCTTTATGGGTTAGTTTACTATCTATCATGGTCATGACTACACATAAAAATTGTCCTGTAGAAAATAAATACGTCTCAGGCAAGCCCTCACTTTTTTCTACGGCATGTTGTTACTGCAATGAAGCTGTGGCTTCAAGTAAGTTTATTAAAATGCAGGGGGTAGAGGTTTAGAAAGATACCTCCATGATGTTTACTCTAAACAAATTTCCATATTTGAGTATTCCTGGTGGTTGCTTAGGAGAATAGTCTCTGTCTTTCATAATTCTCCAATGTGTCTCCACCAAGAAATTTTATGCATCACTATCCCTGTTTCAGGCTCAAATTAAGCTTTTTTATAAAAGAAATGGAAGTACACCATAATGTATTTACCACTTACAGTATCACTACAGTACAGAAGGTAGAAAACTATTCCTCAGGCCAGCACTGTGGCGTAGCAGGTAAGGCCACTATCTGCAGTGCTGGCATCCCATGTAGCCGCTGGTTCGAGACCTGGCTGCTCTACTTCTGATCTAGCTCTCTGCTATGCCCTGAGAAAGCAGCAGAACATGGCCCAAGTCCTTGGGTTCCTGCACCCCTGTGGGAGACCCCAAGAAGCTCTTGGCTTCTGGCTTCAGATTGGTGCAGCTCCAGCCATTGTAGCCATCTGGGGAGTAAACCAGCGGATGGAAGACCTCTTTCTCTCTCTGCCTCTCCCTCTCTCTGTGTGTAATACTGACTTTCAAATAAATAAATAAATCTTTAAAAAAAGGAAAAGAAAATATTCTTGCCATGGGCTTATGAAACAAAAGGTGCAAGATGCAGAAGAAAATATGAACCCCTTCATTACTTTAGTTCAAAATGTAGCTGTATTTTTAAATCGATCAAGAAAACAGCAGTCATCTTGCAAAGCTACAAAACCTTCTGAAACCAGCAAGTCACAGATGAAGTTCTGAACTTCATGTTGGTGACAGTTTTCAGGATTTCCTAGCCTCTGCAGGACATACATTTATCAACTGAAATAAAATACTAAACTAATGCAAAGTAAAAAGGTATCTACCTTTCCAAAGAGATGGCAGCATTTCAGGAGCATCCTAAGCATAGCACCTACCACCAAAGGTAAATAAAATCTATCATTTTAGGGCAGGAATATTTCTCCTCTGTTAAAGTAAAGAAGGCAGGGAGAGATGAAGCCAGGGCACAATTCATCAGGTGCTCTCTTGGCATTTTAGGGACATAGTTCATTTCGACTTCAAAATAGTCATAGAAAGTGAATACTGTCACACTCATCTTATATATGAGGAAGCAAAGCCTGAAGGAAGTTAAATAGCTTTCTGTGGTCATGGCTAGGATTTAATATGAATGTCTGGAGCCAACGCTGTGGCGTAGTGGGTAAAGCCTCTGCCTGCAGTGCCGACATCTCATATGGGCGCCAGTTTGAGTCTCAACTGCTCCACTTCCCATCCAGCTCTCTACTATGGCCTGGGAAACAGTAGAAGATGGCCCAAGTCCTTGCGCCCCGGGGCCCACTTGGGAGACCCGGAAGAAGCTCTTGGCTCCTGGCTTCAAATCGGTGCAGTTCCAGCTGTTGTGGCCATCTGGGGAGCAAACCAAGGGATGGAAGACCTCTCTCTCTCTCTTTCTCTCTGCCTCTCCTTTTCTCTGTGTGTAATTCTGACTTTCAAAAAAATAAATAAATCTTAAAAAAATAAAATAAAATGAATGTCTGCAGATCATACCACACTGTACACCTCCTTATTGAGGGATTCTGAAAACCATTAACAATGTAATGTTAGTGAATTTTTTTTTTTACTTTTTTTTTAAAGACTTATTTGTTTATTTGAGAGGCAGGGTCACAGAGAGAGGGAGAGGGGGAGGGGGAGGGGGAGGGGAGGGCGGAGAAAGAGAGAGAGAGAGGTCTTCTATTCACTGCTTACTCCTCTAAATGGCTGCAATGGCCCAAGCTGGACCCATCTGAAGCAAAAAGCCAGGAGCTTCTTCCAGGTCTCCCATGTGAATGCAGGGGCCCAAACACTTGGGCCATCTTCTACTGCTTTCCCAGACCATAGCAGAGAGCTGGATCAGAAGAGGAGCAGGACACAAGCCTGTGCCCACAGGGTATGCCAGTGCTGCAGACTTGAGGTTTAACCTACTACGCCACAGCACTGGCCCCCTTGCCTACTATTTAAATGAACAATGGATAATTTGTCCATTTCTTAAATTTGTTTTCTACAAAAACCTACACAAAATATCTAAGTTTCAATGAAGCTGTCTTGACTTTCATTGTCTAACAGAGATTCATAATCCATTCTCCATCTGACAGTTGACATTACCAAAATTGTTTTATACCTTAGTAATCAGATTTAGTGATTCTGACCTAAGCAAAGGAAAAATTGGCAACAAATTCCTTTAAAAAAAATAAAAACTGAATTACCAGTGGCATCATTGGGTCATTCAACATTTTATTTATAATACTTACCTTAAAAATTAGATTGTAGTAGTTTTCATTCGTACAGTTTTATGAATGTAAGAGAACAATTGTTAGGCCTTGATTAAGTGATCCAATTTAGGAAAAGAACCGGCAACCAAAAAAACTTTAAAAATCACTACTATGGTAGGAACCCATTATTCAGCCTGGGCAATATGATAACCTCAAGGTAGCCAGAGAAATATCCACAGCTGATACATTGTAGCTCAAGGGAAGTTGCTTTCACTGGAGCAGATTTCTGATTTGACCACTCTGTAATGCCCATTTTATTGGATTCATTCCTAAACTCCACCATTGGTTCCAAAAGGGAGCCTTGGCCATGTCATTCTTCTTTTCTGACACCCTTTCTTCCCTGACAGCCCCCATGTTTTGAGACGAGTCTCCCTAGCACTAATCATGCTGATGGTATGTGATCATCTGGCTATCTTGCTCTGTGTTCACAACCAAAAACAGTACTTAGAGCCAACAATGTGTCTTATGTTCATAAACGTGTCTTTTGAACCATCTCAAGGAATTTCATTGTTTTTAACATGGACAGAGACCCCATTATCTTCTTAACAGAAATGTGTTTTCTTTTTCTGAACACTATGAAAAGGCTGCTGGCCTTCAACTTGAGGAGTATAGCATAAAGAAAAAAACATAGTAAGATAAGATTCTACAGTAAACCATGAAACACAGAAAAGGGATGGGAGGGAGAGAGGAAACTTGGCAAAGAACATCAAGGTTTACTTATAAATGACTGTCTTCTTCTAAGAAAATCAGAAATATCTTCCAAGTAATAAGTACCCTGAGACTATAGAAAATTCGTGGTGTGGAGAAAATCAACATGAATATTAAAATAGTCCACATTCATTATTAAATATTAAAATTAAAATTGGCAATATTTCCCAAATGACCCGGTATCTTGAAAAATCAGGCTACATTTCATTCTTTTAGACTTATGGCTAAATAACACATAGTTTATTCAAGGTCTATTACTATGTAAGAATTTTGTTTAATATATCATGTGATTTCAAATGGCATCTTTGTTTTAACATAAACCAGGGCTCATGCAAACTCTGAAATGTTTCTTAATTGTGTGGCATTCACAGGTCTCTGTCAGGAACTACTGCTTATGCAGACAAGTTCTCAACTCTAATTAAAATACTCATAAAATTGTGTGCACAGCCCTGTCACATAAAAATAATGAATAACTGATAAGATCAAATTTCTAATTCTAAAAACAGTCAAAAAGGTTAAAAATATTATAATGTAGTCACTTTTGAACATAGAAGTCCATGAACATAAATCTCCAGCATCTCACGTAATGTATTTACCAATGCCTCTAATCAGAAAGCAGACAGAGCTCAATCCTCCCTCCTGGGCTGAGTCTCTGGAGTAAGCAGAGAGGCTGTAATACAGACACCAGAATTTTCAGAGAACCTCACAGTCCTTGTAGGCCTGAGACTGACTTTAAAATTTCTTTGAAATGCTGCAAAGCAGCCCAGAAAAATCAAAGCAAAGGATTACTATTCAGAGAATCCAAACTGTAGCCTCTAACACAAAGGTCAGTTTGATTCCAAAGCAAACAAAATACTCAATTTATGTGATGAAGTACATGTTGAAATCCTGTTTATTATATGCAGTATAGGAGTAGAATCTCGGCTGATATCCGGATTTAACAGTGGCTGTCGCTGTTCTCATTTAGTCTGCTCATCGACTCCTAAGAGATGTGCATCAAATAGGACTGCCTCTAGCAGCACGCATTAATAAAAGTAAAAACCACAACCGTGGTTCTTTATGTATGCCACACAGAAACACAGGGTTACTTGGGAAACAGACTGCCTTTACTTTATGAATTACGAAGCTTCCATGGAAATCTGGATCATAACATAAAGTAGTTATTTATTTAATGGGAAGAAGTCCAATGGCAAAGCCACTTGGAATTTCTAGTCTATTTTTTCCCCAATGATATGCCTTCATATCTTTGATTCAGAACCTTATTTGAACATTGAAGCAGTGTCTTAGGAGATGTTCCATGTAATAGGAGAATGCCATTTTACGATCTCAATGTGATTAGTCTGAAAACTTGCTGTTACTATAGACACATCTCTAGCCATTTGGATGAAGGCAAACTTCTGGCTCCCTCCAATTTGCTCTCCACACAACAGCCAGAGCCATCATTTGCAAATTGTAAATATCATCCTCTCCTCCAGCACCCCTGCTCCAAAGAATGCAATGTCTTCTCATTGCTATTTAGTCAAAGACAAAAAAAAAAAAAAAAAAAAAAAAAAAAAAAAGAAACTTTGTTTTTAAATGGTCTGATCTTTACCTTGTTTCTGTGTTCTCTTTGAGCCATACACATTTTCACCCAGCCTCTAGAAAGAACCAGGAACGATGCCATGTTTCTTCTTCGTTATATTAATATTCATCTCCCTCTCTTTTTAAAAAAAATATTTCAAAGAGAATCTTTCATCCACTTGTTCACTCCGAATGGCTGCGATGGCTAGAACTGGGCCAATCCATGGTCAGGAGCTATGAGCTTCTTCCAGGTCTCCCACATGAGCATAAAGGTCCAAGCACAAAGGCCATCCTCCAGTGCCTTTCCAGGCACACTAGCAGGGAGCTAGATCAGAAGTGGAGTAGCCAGGATTCAAACCAATGCCCCTATGGGATGCCACAGTGCCAGCCCTCATCTCCCTCTCTTTTAATTAACCCTTCTCACCCAAAAGCCATTACCTCAGAGAAAAGGTTCATTGTGTTACAGAACTTACCTTCTAGTTGGGGAGGAAGGCAAAAGCAGAGAAATAAGTTGAGAGGGAGATGGAGACAGAAGGGGAGAAAGGAGAGAGGGGAGAGGAAGCAGTGGAAATGAAAAAAGGAAGGGTGGAGGGAAAGGATGAGGGTGGGAAGGAGAGCAAAGAGGGTTGAGAGAGTTATACTTTGGAGTGGTCTACAGGGTTAGTATTCAGGTTTCTCTGTTCTGTCGTTTTATATAAATTGGAGGATAACCGCCTCAACTTCCAAACTCTCCACAAACACCATATATGTTTTATTTATATAGAACTTTCCAAAGGGCCAGCTCTGTGGTTCAGCCAGTAAAGCAGCTGCCTGAAGTGCCGGCATCCCATATGGGTGCCAGCTTGAGTCCCAGCTGCTGCTCCACTTCTAATCCAGCCCCATGCTAATGTGCTTTGGAAAGCAGTGGAAAATGCCCTAGGTTCTTGGGACCCTGCACCCATGTGGAAGACCCATATAAACCACAGGAATTTGTCAGGGTGGTTCCATAATTTTTATTCCACAAATTTTGTGCAAATAATTATGTATGCAGGAAAGCCTTCTCCCCATTAACATCAAGGAAAATATTATTACCTTGAATGAACAATCTCAACATTTCTATCCGCTTTTTTTTTTTTTTTTGACAGGCAGAGTGGACAGTGTGAGAGACAGACAGAAAGGTCTTCCTCTGCCATTGGTTCACCCTCCAATGGCCGCCGCAGCCAGCGCATGGCGCTGATCCGATGGCAGGAGCCAGGTGCTTCTCCTGGTCTCCCATGGGGTGCAGGGCCCAAAGACTTGGGCCATCCTCCACTGCACTCCCGGGCCACAGCAGAGAGCTGGACTGGAAGAGGAGCAACCGGGACAGAATCCAGCGCCCCGACTGGGACTAGAACCCGGTGTGCCGGTGCCGCAAAGTGGAGGATTAGCCTAGTGAGCCACGGCACCAGCCCTTCTTTCAGCTTTTAAAAACAGGTATCAGGGAATTCTCTTAGAAGAACTAAAAATTATGTCATAATTATAGGCCATTAAAATTCAAAAAGTACCAGCACTTACATTTGTCAGTTTGATTACATATACTTTTCTATATTACTGCTTTTCTTGGTGAAAACAAATGATTTCTATAAGTGATTCGATCCTGACAAAACAACTAGAGATATCTGAAAATCGGTTTCTTAAAAATTGATCTGTTGGGGCAGGTACTGTGGCAGAGGGATAAGCCGCCACCTGCAGCACAAGCATCCCGTATCATATAGGCACCTGTTTGATGCCCAGCTGCTCCAGTTCTGATCTAGCGCCCTGCTAGTGTGCCTGGGGAGGCAGCAGAGGGTGGCCCAAGTGCTGGGGCTCCTGTACCCATGTGGGAGACCTGGAAGAAGCTCCTGGCTTTGGCTGGCCCAGCCATGGCAATTGTCGCCATCTGTGGAGTGAACATGCGGAGGGAAGACCTCTCTCTATCTCTCCCTCTGTCTGTAACTCTGACTTTAAAATAAATAAAAAATAAAAATCTTTAAAAATTAAAAAAATTGATGTTGTAGGATTACATTAAAATATAAATAAGGTATGTATTATGTAAATAATTTTTCTTCACATTCACATTATAGAGAATATAAATTGGATTTTGAAATGTCAATATATATAGTCATTGATTTGAGTATTTTTTAAGAAGCCCTAATTCAATATGAATGGTATCCAAATAAGAAGAGGAGACTAGGACACAGACACTCACAGAAGATAATGTGGTGTACTGGAGGAAGATCGTCTTAGTCACCCACAAGCCAATGAGAGAGGCCTCAGAATAAACCAACCTGCCAATACCTTGATCTTGGACTTGAGCATCCAAAACTGTGAGGAAATAAATTACTAGCGTTTAAGCTATTTTGTGGCAATTGTCTCGGTGGCCCCTAGAAAACGAATACATCTTTCCTTTTAAGATTTTTTAAATTTATTTACTTGAAAAACAGAGTTATAGAAAGAGGGAAAGACAGAGATCTTCCATCTGCTGGTTCACTCGCCAAATGGCTGTGGCTGGGACTGGACCATGCTGAAGGCAGAAGCCTGGAACTCCATCAGGGTCTCACACACGGATATCGGGGACCTAAGTATCTAAGCCATCTTCCACTGCTTTCCCAGATGCATTAGCTGGCAGCTGGATCAAAAGTGCAGCAGCTGAGTCTCGAACCAGTGGTCACAGGGAGGCTGGCATCACAGGCCCTGTCTTAAACCACTGTGCCATGCCACAGAGCCAGCCCTACATCTTGACTTCTTAATCAGGTTTTTGAAAAGTCTTACAGCACACTGAGAGAGAAAAATAAAAGATTACTCAATGTGTTTTTTAAAGACATGTAGTGTCGACAAGAGCCTAGGGTGATTTCTGATGCCGTAAACAAGAGTGTCAATTTGCTAAGTCAACAACAGGAGTCACTGTGCACTTACTCCTCATGTAGGATCTCTGTCCTTAATGTGCTGTACATTGTGATTTAATGCTATAACTAGTACTCAGACAGTATTTTTCACTTTGTGTTTCTGTGTGGGAGCAAACTGTTGAAATCTTTACTTAATGTATGCTAAACTGCTCTTCTGTATATAAAGAGAATCGGAAATGAATCTTGATGTGAATGGAAGGGGAGAGGGAGCGGGAGATGGGAGGGCTGCGGTTGGGAGGGAAGTTATGGAGGGGGAAAAGCCATTGTAATCCACAAGCTGTACTTTGGAAATTTATATTCATTAAATAAAAGTTAAAAATATTTTAAAAAATAAAAAAATAAAGACATGTAGAGTCTTGCAATTACTGGCCTAAAGTCCTGGAATAAAAAGAGGTATGTCCCAGTCTTATGGGATACTGTACCCATATATACAATACCGTGACGTAAGACAGTTTGATTTTTCTCCATTGCCTGCTATATCTCCACAACGTTAGGATGAAAACTTCCCGATGTTACAAGATACAAACACACACACACACACACCTAACAGTATAATTTCCCTTTAATACATTTTGAATTGCATTTACCCAAGTTATGTTACACAAGTAATTGATTTTGTGACATGATCATAACTTGTACCAGTATTCCTCCATATAATTCACTCCATATTATCCATTCTCTGCTCCTAGTTGGTGTCAGCAAAATTAAAACTCCCAACTATTCCTTCTTTCATCCTAATATAGCAGAAGCAAAACAGGCCCAACTGGTAAAAATATTAACATTTGTGCCAACCTGTTAAAGTGAAATGAACACTATGAGAAACGGTGACTTGATCAGCCCTCACCCTGACTGTTGATGAGCAACTTAATACGTTATCCCTCTTAGTATTTTTGTTTGTTTGTTTGTTCTACTTACTACTTTTGGTTGAATACTGTAATCAATACACAATTCTTCTTAAGTGCTGAAACTTAACTGAAAAGTGATTGCTGTTAAATATAAGAGTGGGAATAAGAGAGGGAAGAGATGTGCAATTCGGGACATGCTCAAGCTGACTTACCTCAAACGGTAGAGTTAGAAACATACCAGGGGATTCCAATTCAATCCCATCAAGATGGCATGTACCAATGCCATCTCACTAGTCAGAGAGATCAGTTTCAGTTCACAATTGATCATAATGATAGGACTCAGAACCAAAGGGATCACATAAACAAGAATAGTGTCTGCAAATACTAGCTGATAGAATAAAAAAGGGAGAGAACGATCCAACATGGGAAGCGAGATACACAGCAGACCCATAGAATGGCAGATGTCCTAAACAACACTCTGGCCTCAGAATCAGCCCTTAAGGCATGCAGATCCGGCTGAAAAGCCCATGAGACTATTTCAGGCATGGAAAGCCAAGACACTCTGGGGGGTGGGGGGGGAACCTAAATGAAGGATCTCCGCGAGTGAGATCCCAGTGGAAAGAATGGGTCATCAAAGAAGGAGGTACCTTTCTCTGAAGGGAGGAGAGAACTTCCACTTTGACCATGGCCTTGTCTAAATATGATGAGAGTCAGTGAACTCAGGGGGCTTCCAGAGCCTTGGCAGCTCATGACAAGAGCCTAGAGTGATTACTGATGCCATAAACAAGAGTGTCAATTGTTAAGTCAACAACAGGAGTCACTGTGCACTTACTCCTCATGTAGGATCTTTGTCCTTAGTGTGCTGTACACTGAGATTTAATGCTATAACTAGTACTCAAACAGTATTTTTCACTTTATATTTCTGTGTGGGAGCAAACTGTTGAAATCTTTACTTAATGTATGCTAAACTGATCTTCTGTATATAAAGAGAATCGAAAATGAATCTTGATGTGAATGGAAGGGGAGAGGGAGTGGGAAAGGGGAGGGTTGCACGTGGGAGGGACATTATGGGAGGGAAGCCATTGTAATCCATAAGCAATACTTTGGAAATTTATATTCATTAAATAAAATTTAAAAAAAAAGACTTAAATGTTTTCTCTCTTGGTTCTTTCCTCTCTCTCTTTTTATCTAGGCCTAGTAAACAACTACTGGCCCTTCAGAGGTCTGCCGAACTATAACCTCCTTAGGGGGACCCTCCTCTAACTTTCCAAGAAGCTCAAGCCCTCTTGTTATACTTTCATAATGTTATAAAGTTCTGCAAGTTTACTTCACAGGCCTATCAGTTTGTTAGAATGCAGACTCTCAGGACCCTCCCCAGATCTACCACAACAAACTTTATTCTTGAAGACCATACTCAATCTAACTGCCCCTCAGAGAGGCTTTTTTGATTCTTCCACTGAGGTTCTGGTATCTCCTTCAGCTCTTCACACCTACTTCTAGAAGAAACTTCCTCTTCCTGTGTTTTACCAACTAGCTTATATTCCATCTTCTCCTCTGCAGAGACTTCCAGAACAAGGACCAGGATCCTATCTAACTTTGTAAGTACAATACAGAGATTAAAATCCTGGCACCTAGCAAATCCTGAGTAACTATCTGCCAAAACAACAAAACTGGAAAATAAAAGAGGATTATCTGCTTTTAAAAATTCTTCACAGGGGCCAGTGCTGTGGCATAGTTGGCTGAGCCCCTACTTGTGGTGCCAACATCCCATATGGGACCTAGTTCATGTCCAGGCTGTCCTCTTCTGCTCCACCTCTCTGCATGTGGCCTGGGAAAGCACTGGAGGATGGCTCAAGTGCTTGGGACCCTGCACCTGTGTGGGAGGCCCAGAAGAAGCTCCTGGCTTTTGGTTTCAGATTGGCGGTTGAGGCCATTTGGGGAGTGAACCAGTAGATGGAAGAGGTTTTTCTTTGTCTCTTCCTTTATCTGTCTGTAACTCCACCTCTCAAACAAATAAATAAAATACTAAAAAAAAAAAAAAAAAAAAAAAAACAAAAAAAAAAAAAACCAACAACAACAACAACAACAAAAAAAAACTTCATAGCTTTAAGATTCTATGAAGACTTAGTATTAACTCTTAACATCAGATGCCACACATTCTTCATGATTTAATTCAGGTCATATCTTCCTAAGATGTGATCAGTTACAGCCTTTCAAAGGGTCCTGAGACTGTAATTCTAACTAGCTCCCAGTTGATGTTGAGGTATGTCAAACAGCAAGCTCTAAATATCCAGTACACATCCAAAAACCAGTTCTGGCTCCCTAAAACCCCAGTCTTAAAAGCTTGTGATATTTTAAAAGTAAGCAAGGGCATGGCAAGAAGGCCATTTTACTGCCATCTGCTCTAGGTTGGACTCCCCCCACTTTTAATATGATGTAACTATTGGTTCACATCTAATTTATACGTCTCAGTGTAGACCTTAAAAAAATAACTCTGCCCTGTTCTGATCTGCCCATTTGTTTGTAGTCATGCAGACATTCTCAGTAACCAATCTTTAAATGTGAAAACAAGAGGACTTTGCTCTGTGTTCATGTGTCTTTCAAATTTATGCTTCTAGACTAAAGGATGACAGTCCTTCTCCCCCAGCAAGTTGGCAGGTAGTCATCGCAATAGTAGTAGCTTTTTTGAAGTTTTAATAAAAACCTTTGACAGTGCACAGATTGAACAAGAAGAATACACTCCCAAAAAAATGGAATGATTGTATCCTCTGAATCATCCCTTGTCACTAAACCAAAATAAAAAAAAATAATAAAAAAAAAAAAAACAACTACCCCTTGTAGGGGGTTTTGAGGTCTGAATTAGGGAAAGAAATGCTGATTTTAGTTTCTTAATTTATACTGCTTTCTATGTCAAGATACTGTTTATGCAATTTACAAGTAGTTATTCATCTAAGCCTAATAAAAACCCTATGAAATGCATACTGTTATCGGTAATATGAGATGAAGAAATTGAGACACCTGTACAAGATCTCACACCTGGTAGATGGAGGCAACTTACCATATGAAGGGCAGGATGGCACCCACAGTACAATGATAGGAAAAACAGATGTTCATACACAAATTTACATGTTCTTTCCATGCACCCCAATGAGTTGTAGCTAAACTAGACAATTAATCTTAATCATGATCTTATGAATTAAGAATGTATATATCACTATCCTTGTTTCCACAGTTACTTGAAACTCCTAAACACACATCTTGTTTTCCACTGCAACACTAGTTGCAAAACTAGTTTTACCCCCCTAGTCGCTTCTTTGGAACTGATTTTCTTATTTTAATTTATCTCATTGTTGATTATTATTATTGCATTTAAAGAGACTCAATATTAAAATCAAAACATCAATATAAACCATGGAAATAAACAATTCTGGACAGGTAGTTCCTGGGCTTAGTAGGAAAAAAATCAATTCTTTTAAACATGAAAAACCAACTGAACATGAAGATCAAATCTGTTCACCTCGCATTTGAACATTTATCCGTGTCTAGCCATTTTCCTACATTTCCTTCACACTAGAAAGCAGCATGTAGTGGTGTGAATAAATCCATATTTTCATCTTATGTTCCTATTTTTTCTCAGGTTGGATGGTTTTAGCATGTGCAAGAAGCTTCAGTTATCATTAAATGTAAAATTCTGGATGAATTAAGTATGTATAATATTTTGAATGTTTTAAAGAAGAAAGGCCAGTTGGATATGGGTAAAATGGTAATCAAAAGAAACAAGAATTTATCTTTCTAAAAGGTAAAATGTCAATTCAGTTCACTGAAGTTAAGAATTCTAAATTTGAAAAAAAAATAGCATTCTCATCTCTATTTTCAGTAAACACTTAATGAGTTAATTTATCAAGAAATATGTGAGAGCTATTAAAACAGAGTTCATGGGGCTAGCGTTGTGGTGTAGCGGGTAAAACCGCTGACTGCAGTGCCAACATCCCATATGCACGCCAGTTCGAGACCCGGCTGCTCCACTTCCCATCTAGATCTCTGCCATGGCCTGGGAAAGCAGTAGAAAATAGCCCAGATCCTTGGGCCCCTTCACCCGCATGGGAGACCCAGAAGATGCTCCTGACTCCTGGCTTCAGATTGGCACAGCTCCAGCCATTGCAGCCATCTGGGGAGTGAACCAGTGGATAGAAGACCTCTCTCTTACTCTCTGCCTCCTCCTCTCTGTTACTCTGCCCATCAAATAAATAAATAAGTGTTAAAAATATTTAAAAAGAAAACCAGATTTCACATCATTCATTTCACAGGGATTTACTGGGCATTTATCAGACTTTTCGGCTGACAAAAGGATGTCAACATATTATAATAACCTCAGAAATTAAGTCTTTCAAATTCTGGTCTTGATTATTTCAAGTGTTGCTTTGAGTAAACTGCTATGCTTCTGAACTATTGTTCAGGATAACCATCTTAAAAGCTCTTAACTGGGCACTTCACCATGAAAGTCACCATAAAGTCTGTCCTTTGGACAACTGGGGCATGCGGTTTATTTGACACGTCTACAACAACTCAAAGACATTACATTCTATATGCCATGCCTATTTTTATTAAAATTACAAAATCAATTTAATCTCAAGGGAGACATGGAAATCCTATCACCTAACTGCCTAATACTCTATATTTGAAAATTGAGTTATACAATCCTTATTCCTATTGATCTAATATTGACCAAGTCACCACTCTCGTTTTTACACATGGAACATGAAGCCTGGAGGGCAAAAACGTCTCCTGTCAAACAGCTAACTAATCCTAAATAAGCATATTATTTTTATAAAACATTAGCATTCATTATATATGTATCTGGTATAAAATAATGATATGTGAATCAAATTGTTAATTTTTTTCTAAACACATCCACACTCAAGGAAACTTTGTAAAGCTTATTTCCCTCAAAGTTTGTAGACTTAAACAATTTAAAAGTAACGGTATTTATGGCAACACAAAAATACTACTACTACTACAAACAAGGGCTTTATGTATCATAAATAGCAGATATGCTCCTAAAGAAATGAAAGATGAGACTCACAGCAAATTCTAACGAGGGTCTGTGTTTGTTTCAGTTTCAGTGAGGTACATAGGAAAAAAAAAAGAATCACAAACAGGTTTTAATGACACTGCAGAGCTTTACAAATGGGTAAATTTGGTGTCAGTTGCTGTAGCAGGTTGTGATTGAAAATTTTCCTGTGGAAGAAGAAATGTCACAGTATTTTGATAAGCGCGAGATGAACTTTTTTTTCCCCTTGTGCCATCAGCAAGACGCAAAGAACAAAATGCATCATTTATAACCTACAGCTCGACCATTATCTCCTGGTGAGACACTTGTTTTAAACACACAGGACCTTTTTTCTCCCTCTACAAAGTCTAGAGCTCTCTGCGAGGCTCCTTCTCCTTTAGAGCCATGAAAGAAAGTTGACACTTGTGCAGTCAAAGTTTCTAGGCAACCACAGAAGGGCACTCATGCACCCTCCAGGTCAATGCCAGTTCTGAAGTACAGAGGAAGCAGACACACAGCATATGTCTCTTTGATCACAGATATCATCTAAAACTGATGTGGAGAGAAAATCCTGTTCTGCACCAAAGGATTTAGAGACACTTTTTCTGACTTCACCCACTGAGTAAAGAAAGGGTACCTTGCTCAAATTATTGCTATGAATACTTCTTGATGTTAAAAATTGAATAGTCTATGTGTGTGACACACCTAAGAATACTGCTTTTGTTACCAACACCAGGACAAATTAGATAAAGTAAAACAGATAAAAAAAATAAGGGTAAGTATAATTTAGGCATCTTTCACTTATTTATTCATTTACTCTGCAAATGTTGATTATGCAACTACTTTGGACACAGAGGATACCACTAAGAATGAGTCTTTGTGCATTTATAGAACTTATAGTAGTAAGTACCAACAATTAAGATGGTCTTAGCCAAGCAAGAGAAACCTACATGTTACACAGCATTTAATCTATCTTAGTAAACTTTCCAGCACTTACATCCTTGCATCTCCCTAATGCTTCTCAATTATATACCACAACCACTTTCCTGTACATTTTAAATCTCAATAGAATTAATATGTAACCTGTACCTGGTTGGAAACAATGAGTATTTTCACATCGTGATTTGACACTCGCAGTAAATCCAAGTATAGCTCTAAATTGATAAAACAAGTAAAACAGATTCAAAAAGACTTGCTCAGGGAGAACCTGCAGAGAAGCCACAACTAGGACATGGACAGCAACACATGACTCATGTACTTCCTCTGCAACACAGCTGCTACTTTCTCCTGATTGCTTTTGACCATGAGGTTCTAAACACCATTACTCCAAGTTGATGTCAAAGCTATATACACAATATACATGCCAAAATAATTTGCTAATGAGTCAATTTGTTGATTACCTCTTCTACCTAACAAATCAATTAAATCTCTGTGTTATTTTAGCATCACAGCACCTGTAGGGCCAGCATCTGCAGAGAATTTTACCAGCATAGTAGTGACCATCACTGAAGAGGAAGCAGGGGAGCAGTAATTGTCTGATGCAACAGAGCAGAGAAGAAATTACTCTTTCAGAGGATTTACTTCAAAGCTGTGGATGCTGTAATTCTTGATGTCTAAAAAGGCATAACCTTAGTATCACTCCTGGTTGGGCCACTGTATGCTGTAGAGCCCAGAACTGGTGACAAGGGGAGGGGGACATAAAAGTCAGACAAGCAGAAGTGGCTGCAGAATGCCATGGCGATGCAGAAGAGAAGCAAGAGGTCTGGAAATAGCTTATGATTTTGTACAGAAGATCTACCTTCGTACCTTGCCCAACAGATGCCAAGTTACACAAAGCTTATATTCCCTGGGGCAAAAGTACAAAGGGAGAGTCTCACACAATTTGGATGTAGAAGAATTACAAGCTTCCTTTCCAGTGTTTGAAAGAACTTAACAGATAATCCTTCCAGGAACACTACCTATATTTGTTGAACATTTATTACATGTAAACTACTGTGCTGAGAATTCTTACTTTATCGTCTCAAAAAAAAGTTCTACAAAATAGGTAATTGTCAGCCCATTTTACATTTAAACAACTGAATCAAAGTAATTTGCTCAAATTCAGAGCTAGGACTGGAATAAGACACAGACCTAGCGTTTTAACTCACTGCTATCGTTCATTATGTTACAGTATTTCTACTCATAAAATTTACTGAGTGTCTAATGTAAGGCTGCCACTGAGCTCCACAAAAGGCAGGAAACCTTCAGGGTTAAGAAGATAGGTTTCTATTCATGCAAAAATATTCAACCTCTGAATGTGCAGAGCCAATTAGAGCACATGACAGTTGTAATTTTAAAGTGAAACAACAATATCTGAACTCAATACATGAACACATTTTCAATACCCTTTCTTAACAAGAGTATACAGACTTGAAATCTGCTAATATATATACATATATATATAGACAGATAGATAGATATGTATACTGTTTTTGTTCTAATTTTAAAGATATTATTATGTTCCAAGGAGAAAACAGCAAACATTTAGTTGCATTATGTGTAACAACTCAAAAGATAATGTTTTCTTGAACAATGTTCCTTATTTTTCCCTTTAAATGTTTATATAAATCTTATAAAAATCATCCAAATCACCCAAAATATACTTTTGACAAGTAGAACATTCCTTTTAACCCTCTGTTATTCCACTTCTCTCACCAGAGACCAGAACTACATACATTTCAAGATTTCATTTTATTTATTTCCAAACAGCAAACCAATTGACCACATTGCATTTATTAAACAGCTCTTCCTAATTCATTATTTTCATATAGATTTATCAAACACTAAATACTTACATATGCAAAATTGCTGTCTGTATATATCCTGTGGCACTCGCTCATTTTTTTTAACTTTTATTCAATAAATATAAATTTTCAAAGTACAACTTTTGGAATTATAGCAGCTTTTTCCCCCCATAACTACCCTCCCACCTGCAACCATCCCATCTCCCACTCCCTCTCCCATCCCATTCTTCATCAAGATTCATTTTCAATTATCTTTATACACAGAAGATCAATTTAGTATATACTAAGTAAAGATTTCAACAGTTTGCATCCACACAGAAACACAAAGTATAAAGTACTGTTTGAGTACTAGTTATACCACTAATTCACATAGTATAACACATTAAGGAGAGAGATCCTACATGGGGAATAAGTGCACAGTGACTCCAATTGTTGATTTAACAATTGACACTCTTATTTATGACATCAGTAATTACCCGAGGCTCTTGTCATGAGCTGCCACGGTTATGGAAGCCTCTTGAGTTCTCCAACTCCGATCTTATTTAGACAAAGCCATAGTCAAAGTGGAAGTTCTCTCCTCCCTTCAGAGAAAGGCACCTCCTTCTTTGATGGCCCGTTCTTTCCACTGGGATCTCACTCACAGAGATCTTTCATTTAGTTTTTTTTTTTTTTTTTTTTTTTTTTGCCACAGTGTCTTGGTTTTCCATGCCTATAATACTCTCATGGGCTCTTCAGCCATATCGGAATGCCTTAAGGGCTGATTCTGAGGCCAGAGTGCTGTTTAGGACATCTGCCATTCTATGAGTCTGCTGTGTATCCCGCTTCCCATGTTGGATTATTCTTTCCTTTTTAATTCTATCAGTTAGTATTAGCAGACACTGGTCTTGTTTATGTGATCCCTTTGACACTTAATCCTATCATTATGATCAATTATGAACTGAAACTGATCTCTCTGACTAGTGAGATGGCATTGATACATGCCACCTTGATGGGATTGAATTGGAATCCCCTGGCACGTTTCTAACTCTACCATTAGGGGTAAGTCCGAGTGTCGCTCACTGGTTTTTCAAGCACTAATATCATGTATCATAGTGAACTACTCTGTTTACATATACTATCTGTAAGATTGAAGTCTTCCTCATTTCTTTCTGTTAGTTATGTCTTAAAAAATTTTATTTGAAAGGCAGAGTTAGAGAGAGAGAGATAGGAACAGCCAGAGACAGAGAGAGAAAGAGAGAAATAGAGAGAGAGAGAGAGAGAGAGAGAGAGATCAATATTTCATTCACTGGTTCACTCCCGATGTGCCAGCGACTTTTAGGGCTGACCAGACAGAATCTAGAATCCAGGAGTCAGAGGCTTCATCTGAGTCTCCTATATGGGTTCAGGGATCCAAGAATGAGGGCCATCTTCAGCTGCTTTCCCGGGCACAGTATCAGGGTTCTAGACTGGAAGTCTGGGACTCAAACCAGCACCCATGTGGGATGCCAGCATCACAAGAAGTGGTTTTACCAGCTGTGCCACAAGGCCAGGCACTAAAAGGTCCATATTTAACTTCTATTTTTTTGCAATGGTTACTATTACACTTTTAAGTTCAATATTTTTCTATTATATTCTAGCAATTCAGTGACTTATAGGTAGTTTAGATAAATTTAGTTTTTGTTTTTAATTTAAAAGACAGAGATACACTTCATATCTGCTGGTTCACTCACCAAATGCTCATGACCATTAATGGTGGACCTTGTCAAAGCCAATAGTCAAGAACTCAGTTGAGGTCTCCTTCATAGGTGGCAGAGACCCAACTACTTTAACCATCACCTGCTACCTCCAAGAATCTGCATTAGCAGAAGTGAAATCAGAAGCCAAACCAAGGGCTGGTGCTGTGGCATAGTGGGTTAAGACCCCCCTGCAATGCCAGCATCTCATATGAGTGACGGTTCGAGACCATCTGCTCCACTGCTGATCCCGCACTCTGCTATGGCCTGAGAAAGCAGTAGAAGATGGCCCAATTCCCTGGGCCCCTAAACCACTATGGGAGAACCAGGAGAAGATCCCCGCTCCTGGCTTCAGATGGGTGCAGCTCTGGCCTCTGAGGCCAATTGGGGAGTGAACCAGCGGATGGAAGACCTTTCTCTCTCTCTCTGCCTCTCCTTCTCTCTCTGTGTAACTCTGACTTTCAAATCAATAAATAAATCCTTAAAAAATGTTCCTCTTATCTAGGAGGTTCCCTAAAATGCTCTTACCTTTTAGTTTTTTTGCCCCTGAAAATATTTATAACTGCATTTTTTTATTTTGGCTTTTGTAAATCTAATTTTATTTACATTCAATTTTCTATAAATTACTCAAAGTTTCTGGGTTTATGGATGACCCTATTTCCCAGTCTGTTTTGTGTGTGTGTGTGTGTGTGTGAGAGAGAGAGAGCGAGAGAGAGAGCGAGAGAGACAGACAGACTTGTGAACAAATATGCTAAGTCCAGCAATATGAATCTTAGCTAAGTAACATTTTAAACATTTATATAAAATGCTTATAATCATTTTGACATGGTAATTTCCTGAACTACTTCAGCTGGCATTCGAAGTCTTTAATAATATTTTATATATCTCTACTATCAGCTTATTTCAATACTATAAGGCCTAGCCATCCTCTTTGGTCTTCTACTCTAAAATTACCCATAACTCTTTTCTCAGGTTGCTATATAAACTTAGTAACTTCCTCCATATAGTATGCTATTTCTCTATCAAATACCCATACTCCAAGTCCACTTCAGAAACTACCTATCCAAAAAATTAAAAAAATAAAAAGCCTCCCCACATCCCTCTGAACTAGAAATAATCTCCACTTCAGTAGTCTATTGGAATACTTTGTTCTTCCAGGACAATATCAAGATGTTGCGTGTTTGAGAGGGTGCATAGCACTAGAAAGGCTGATGTCTAAAGACACACATAATGCTGTCTTGATCCTTTTATCTACTGCATTTTGCAAATCAATTTAAATGTCTTCTAAGGGAAATCTTTCTACCTTTCTTATTGTTGGTATTAGAATAGGAAATGAACTTCATTTTACTGTAAGCTATTTGCTTTAAATCATGTCCTAATACTTTGCATGCATTCAGAACTTGATTTATCTTTTTAAAAAGATTTATTTCTTTTCTTGAAAGGCAGAGAAAGTGAGTGAGAGAGAGAAATCAGTCTATCTATCTTCCATCCATTGGTTCACTCTCCAGTTGGCTGCAACAGCTGGAGTTAGGCCAACCTGAAGCTTGAAGCCACAATCCAGGGACTCCACTCACATCTCCCATATTGGTGGCAAGGACCCAAGTACTTGGACCATCTCCCACTGCCTTCCCACAAGTGTTATCAGGGAGCTGGATCAGAAGTTGACTCAAACTAGCAGTCTGATAAGGGATGTCAATATCTCTAGCTGTAGGTAATCCCACTGTGCCATGCCAGTCCACATATTTATTTATCTTTTGATTCTTCCTCCTTATTTGAATAGTTATCATGTTAATAATCTATTTCTTTCAATATAGCTTCTTCTGCAATAGATTTCATAGTATAAAAATCAGTATTTTAATTAGACAATGAGAGTTGGAAACCAAATTATTTTAGGACAACCTCAAGTTATTTTTCCTATAGTCATTCCAATAATAAAGATGCTTCACAATTTTATATATATATATATATATATATATATATATATATACACAATAGGTTAATCAAAATATACAAAACCGCATCAAAACATTCCTGAGCAAACTCTGAAGAATACATAGAAGGAAACCAAAATACAGATCATCAAAAGCAATGCCAACACAATTAAGGCCATCAATAAGAAACCCAAGGAACTCAAACCATATACTGAAGTTTTCCTATGCTGTGTGCATCCTTTATTATGTATGTGAGCTCCAAATTTCAATTCCATTCTAACTGCAATATAATTCAAAAAATCTGCATAATGCCAATTTGTTCCCTAATTTATTAACTGTGTTATCTCTAACATGTGCTCTATAATACATACTGGAGGCAAACATGTAGTGGACATAATCATTCACAACAGTGACACTGAAAAGAATCTTAAACTCTTGAAAACACTAAGCTTTTGGAGAATACCCTAGGATTATCTCATTTTTCCTTTTCCAAGGAACAAGATTATTTCTCACTATTTCCAAATAATTTGAAAGTCTATCTTCAACTCACATTCATTAAACTACTACTAGATTTTGGTTATTGGACCAAAAATTTTTTACTCAGTAGCTCATTTAATACTCATACTAATCTGATAACAAAATTCTATGTATAATTTTCCTACTCACACACCAACTATACACCATAAGAGTTTCAACACATGGACTGCTTTACTGGGCTTGAGCCTCATATTGGCCATTTACTACCTATCTAACATTAGAAAGATTACTGAATCTTGTCTATCCTTAGTTTCTGCAACTCTAAAATGGGGATGAAAATTGCACCTACCCTATGAGGTTAAGAGGATTAAATTATTTATATCTGTTTTTTTTTCTTTTTGTAGAATGGTGTATGGTGCTTATTAAGTACTTAATAAATAGTAGCTATGTTCAATCTGTCTTTAATCCTACAGAATTGCACTTAACCAGCAAATCTAATCTCAAAACATTTCTTTCCATTTATTATTTTTCCTTAGTATCCTTATAGGTCTTCAAGATTGTCATGAGTTCTATCACAAAGCAGTCTATAACTTTGCTTAAAATTGTGGTCATTTTCAATCTTAAAATAACCAGCAGGGTCCGTGCTCCTAAATGTACAAATGAAACATAATTTGGGGAGGCTGCATTTTCTTGCTGGTTTAGCACATATTTTTAAAAGTATGTATTGTTCAATGGAGCTTTTCATATTTTTGTTAACAACAATTACAACGAGCTTGTTGCCACTGAAAACACCTCTTTTAGCCCAGCCTCTCTTATTTTTCTTCTCTGCTTATAGCAGTTATGTGGTTGTAATAACACAAAGAAATCTGCATGATTCCAGTGCATGACTCATTTCCGGCAAATCAACACACACACATTCTCAATTTTTCATGCATGAGAGATGTGTAAAACTATAGAAATGTTTGGACATTTGAGAAGTCTAAGTCAACAGACAGTAAGTGTTTTACCAATTCTACAAGTGAAATGAAACTTTAATTTGAATAAATAAACTATGCCATGGGAGATGAGTTGCTATCCATCTGAACTACAAAGATGAAGTATAATTGTATCTATATTAATAGATCCACAAGCACAAGGAAATCACATCAGAGGCTCCTGTATGAACATGCTGATGATTCACAGGTGTGTAGGCATGACTGCAACTGTAAACACAGATGCAAAGGGTGACAAATATACGAGTTTATGAGCGAAAATTGTCGTCTGCCTCTCTTCAAAGATGGCATTTATTTTTCCAAATTCTTGGGTAGTTACAAAAGAGTCTTCTATGAGATGACAATGTTATCATTGTTCAGAGTGCCTTTGACTAAATTGAGACAAAGTCAATTCGGTCTCGAAATTTTCAGTGAAAGATATTTTGCTCATTATTTTGTTATTATCCATGTTATGGCAATAGAACAAATATTGGCTAATTCTAAAAGAAGGCCAAGAATGATCAAGGTTATAAAGAATGGTTGTTTGCTTAGAGAGTAGATCTTCAGTGTTCTTATCACACGTAAAAATTCTAACTATGGAAGCAGATGGATGTTAATCAGTATTCTTTGGGTAATCATTTCAGAATGTATATGTGTGCATGTATATCACTATTTTGCACTTCTTAAAAATGCCCAGTCTTTATTTGTCAATTAGACCTCAATAAAGTATGTGGGTGGGAGGTAAGGCAGAAAAGTTGTGGGTTTTTTTTATTTATATATAATCAAGTTGTTGGGAACGTTTTTTTTTTTTTTTCAAATAACAAAACGTATCCTGATTATGTTTGATACAAGAACCCTATTGCCAAATAATTCACTCACTGAAACTAATGATCTTGTTTAAAACTTTATTTTTTTAAGAATCAACAAATGCTGCATTTACCAAGGTTGATAATAATAATAAACCTGATTTTGATTTATCACAAAATCAAAATGTACTTAAATCCCTGATGTGATTATACCCTATATAGCTATATATAGGATATATATACCTATATATAGTAGATTACTGAAATGTACTGAGTATATTACTGAAGTATATTACTGAAATGTACTGAGTTGTCTCACAAAACCTTTTTGAAAATCAAAATGAAAAGATGTCAACAAATAACAAAGCTCTTCAGGCAATGGACTGAGGATCTTGTTATTTTTAAGATCCCATATAAAGAATAATACTATGGTCTGAACAAGAGGTCTAGAAATAATAGAACATGGGTTTGCCTCCCTACCTTGCCACTTTCTGATCTGGGGACCTCTTTTTCTGTTCTTAGGAAAAGAGGATAATTCTAGTGGCTATATCATATAATCGGGGTGATGACTGTACATCACACTTTGTAACAGTGCTGGACATACATTCAACTGACCAGCTTTCTACAGATCTTATCTGTCATATTTGTTAATGCTAAAATAACTAAACTAGACATGCAGGCACAGGACAGCAAACACTATTGTCAAAGGAGAGAAAAGGGAAATGCACTGTTCCACATGTAATGAATTATTCATTTCATCATTATAAATATCTAAACACATAATTACCTTAAGGACCTTCTGAGCCATTAGAAATGTGTTTTACTTAACTGAAGCTCATTCCAACCTTATGGAAGATTAACAGAGTAGGTATTAAAAAACAACTTTCATTGTTTACAGTTATCTAAAAGTATACCCAAATAAGAATATCATTTTAAAATGTTAATTTGCCCCCACATATACATATCTTATAGCATTATTTACATTCCTACTAACATCATGACTCCTAACACAGAGATTGCCTTCCTAGAACCCATTGATTCCTTTCTTCCTATGAGTCTATAATGTTCATATGGCTTAAGAGACCCCCATTACCCAACCCCCTCCAAGGAGGGTAACATGTGGAACATGACTACAATTGTACATCCCATTCTCTCTTCCACGCAACTGGTTCAAGAAGTGGTCATGCAATTTAAACATGCAAAGCCGAAGTTCATGTCCTGGCTCCTGGCTTTGGATCAGCCCAGCTCCAGCCATTTTGGTAATCTGGAGAATGAACCAGCAGATGGAAGATCTTTCTCCTACCTGTCTCCCTCTCTCTCTAACTCTGCCTAGCTTTCAGGTGTGTGTGTGTGTGTGTGTGCATGTGTGTAGTCCATAAATCTTAGCTATCACAAAAGAAGCTAGTCTCACAATGAGACTGAAATTCAAAGTAGGGCAAACAGAACAAGAGATAACAAAAAAAAATCAGTCTGCACCCTGAATGTATCACGATTTTTTGGTGTTTTTAGATATATAAAGTAATCCTTTCTCTATGTTATTCATAGTTGCTTTTGCTAGTTCTCACAGAAAATCCTAAATCATACAAGAATGGTAGCATAGGAGCTGAGGTACATAGTCTAACACTCTAAAACAAAACAAGTTTAAAAGTGGTTAAAAATTTTAAAAAATGGCATATTGAGTGTGAGTAGATAGATGTTCCCTGGGACTTCTGATCTTACTCCATGTTACTCATGGGATTAAACTAAACATAAGGTATAAACACAGTTCCTGGCACATAATACACACATATTTTTTATTTTCCTACTTAAACCTATTCCTCTGTCCCTTTAAAGAGAAAACAGAAAGTAGCATCATTGTTAAGCATTTCTAATAACCACAAGAAACATTTGCATGAGAAAAATATATTTACTAAGATCCTTTTATATCTTAGGTATACTCTCACTTGAGATTAATAAACAGTTCATTAACTTGGTGCAAATAGTTCAGCAGTTTTGGTAACTTTGCAAGTTTTTCTTATAATCAGAGTTCAGAGGATATTTGTTAAGGGCATGTACTTTTGCCCTTCAGCATTTACCTTCTAAGGATTCTGTTTCTTGAATTACTGAGGATGCTAGTATTATCTTTTGTCCTTCAAACATTCATTTACAGAGACATAAAGTGACTTATGCAAAACCTTAATATACTGTTTTTTTTTAAGATTTATTTATTTATTTGAAAGGCAGAGTTACAGACAGAGAGGGAGTAGGAGAAGGAGAGGGAGAGGGAGAGATAGAGAAAGAGGTCTTCCATCCACTGGTTCAGTCCCCAAATGGCTGCAATGGTAGGGGCTGGGCCAGACAGGAGCCAGGAACCAGGAGGTTCTTCCAGGTCTCCCAGGTGGGTGACAGGGGCCCAAGTACTTGGGCCATCTTCTGCTGATTTCCTAGGCACATAAGCAAGGAAACAGATGAGAAGCGGAGCAACTGGAACTTGAACTGGCATCCATACAGGATGCAGGAATTGCAGGTGGCAGCTCTACCTGCCATACCACTATGCCCCAATATACTATGACAGTAAGATGAAGGGTTAACTTCCTGTCATCTACTGAATGTTGACAAAGAGCCTTCCATGTGTAGGTCTTCTATGAAGCTCAGAGGTTAACACTCAGAAACAACAACAAAAAGCCATAGTCTCTGTGTTGCTGAGTTTTGAATTAGTGAAAATGACAAGAAATAATCAAAGACTCAGAGACATAAAATTGCAACTGTGACAAGTACTTCAAAGAAGTACACATTGGGAGGCTGAGATCCAATGGGATGCAGACACTTAGGGAGGTCAACAGAGGCTTCCCTAATGAGGTATGATTGAACTGAGGCTCAGAAAGTAGGTGTGAGGAGAGTGTGTTTTAGGCATAAGGAACAACATGTGTATGCAAGGAAAAGCAATGAATTTTTCAGTGAGTTTTTTTAAATAAGTTTTTTAATTTTTAATTTTTCTTTTTATTTGAAAGGCAGAGGTACACAGAGAGGAAGAGAGACAGAGAGAGAAAGATCTTCCATTTTCTGGTTCACTGCCCAAATGGCTGCAACGGCTAGGGCTGGATCAGGCCAAAGCCAGTAGTCTGGAGTTTCCTCAAGGTCTCCCACATGGGTGCAGGGGCCCGAGCATTTGTGTCATCTTTTGCTGCTTTCCCAGGGAGCTGGATCAGAAGCGGAGCAGCCAGGACTTGAACCAGTGCCCACACAGGATGTTAGTGTCACAGGTGGAGGCTTCACCCACTGTGTCACAAAGCTGGCCCCCACAGTCAGATTTCTCACAACCACCAACAGAGGTGGACAGAGACTGGAGACTAAGGAAATCATCTTCTATGTCCAGTCTGAATTTACTCTAGGCATCCACATAGTGGGGCTGCATGTGTGACTTGTACTATACAGAGAACATATGTAGGAAGCTATCATTAATCAACTGCAAACTTCTGTCAGAGAGTGAGTGGTATCTTCTAAGGACTGACTTTCTGATTTCAAGGTAAAAAATCATACTAATTCTACTAATTTCAAATCTTTGAGGGTATAATCAAGAAATCTGCACTTTCAACTAGTTCCCAAGGCAACTGTTATAATTTCTATAGATTGAGAGCTGCTGATTAAAGCAATGTTACTCTCTGAGGACAAGTATCTGTTCTACAATTAGAAAATAATTCAAATAAGTCAGTTTACACTTTAACCAAAATGTAGATAATTAGAAAATGCTTAAATATCATAATTAATGCTAGAGTCCATCCTTTGTAAGTAAAAACATGAATTTTTGGGATATAATTTCATAAATACTGCTTCATATATTCAAGGAAGGACACAGACATACAGAGGAAATATAAATATAGACCTTCGTCTTTCACAATAGTGCTCATAGCACTGAGTGAAGAAGGTTGCTGCCTGGAACAGAGGTCCCTTTATAAATTAATCTGCAGAGTCAAACAATGGTCCAGTTCTCTAGTTTGCCTCAGTCTACATTTATGCATTTAGGATACTATTAGATGTGGTAATGAACATGAGATCACATAGAAAAGGATTTTTCCCTCATGAACTCCTTATATAGACCTTAAAAAATAGGCATCGCTTAGGATCAGATACCCATTATCAATTTGGACAGAGAATGTCTGAACCACTATTATCTGCAAATGATTCATGAGTGCAGGTATTTCGCTACCTGAGAATTTTAGTGAAACCATAAATATAAGAAAAGACAGAAGCTGGAATTCATAAAGGGCCTTGAGAAATATCTAGGATAGAAAATTACGTCTAATCTAACGAAAAATGTAATTTTCCAAATATGACTTCCTTACTTCTATTACCAGAAGAGCATCTTTCTTATTTACCAGCTATTTTGCATGTTGGGCCCTCTATTCCGCAAGAGAAATCACAAAAGCTAACTCATCTGTTGAAACTCACTCATTGTGAAAGCAGTCTTTAACATGAATATAAATCATTGATCATGCAGAGTTAACAATTAAACTAGGAAAATAGTAACCTTGTAGAAATTCACAAAGTCATGATTTAAAACAATGCAATGTCTGCATTTAAAAGTGAAAAGGAAAAAAATATTAATAACATGCACATACACATATACTATATGTGTTGATATAAAAATCTCCAAGTGCTATCCTTTCTCCTAAAATTCTTAGAGAAAAATAGCACTATCAACTTAGAATAAACAATATTTTCCTCTTGGTTTTATCATATTCCATAAAAGATACAGCTATTTGACCAGCTAATTTACAGGAAAACAAATAATATACTCCTCTGATATTTATAAAGTTAATCATGCATATTAAGTGACCAAAAATTTTAAGGGCTTATTTTTTCTTTCTGCAATGCTTTTTGCAGGGAAAAGAACTTTTAACATAAATAAAGCTGCTGTAATTCCATCCCACTCAAGGGCCACTAAAAGCCAGTTAAAAGAAGAAATTTCTAACATGTCATTGGCTATTGATTTTATGTGGAAATAAATATCTAGTGACATAAAACGCAAACAAATTGAATTTTTTTGCACTATTACTACTGTATCCACTATTCATATAACATGTTCTATGTGTTAGACATGTTGCAGAGGAGAAAACTGAGACCCAAGGTAAACTAGCTGACAAGGGTCAAAGCTGAGATCTGTGTCCATGACTATTTGATTTCAACATCCATGCTCTTGACATGTACACTGTAATTTTTTCCAAAATAGCTCGATAATTTAGTCTAATACATGCCTTTCAAATTCTAAAGGTTATTTCAGGAATATACATTTGTGATACCTTTTGTGCACAAAGTCTACTCTTGAGTGCCATTATAACTGGTTTGCTTTTTTTTTTATTAATTACTGGTTGGGTCTGTACTAACCAAGTGATTCTGGTAATCAAGAGTATGAAGCAGTAGTAGCTAAAGTTTCAGCATATAATTTTCCGACCATAAAAGAAGGCCTTTTTTTTTTCCTCTAACAGAAATTACTAACTCATGCTGGATTATTTGACCTTTTGCTACTAAACTCTTATGGTTCAAAACAAAACTTAACATCTGATCAACAGAGTGAAGAGTTCAGGAAGCATCGACATTGAATATCTCCACCCATTTAACAAAGTTATCTAAAGAAAAAATAAAACAGACGTTCATGACCATCTTTGTCATAATTTGTGTTGGCTCTAGGTATAGAACTGCAAAACACACAGTTGTTTTTTTTTTTTTTTTTTTTTTACATAATGGGCAGGCTTATCAAAAGGTTTATCAAAATGATTTCTGGGTTAAGAAATCTGTCTATGAAATGGAACTGGGAAGAAAGGTGAGAACAGCAGCATCTAGCACAGTGAGAAGCTAGCAGAAAGCGCAAGCTGTGGCTAGAGTTGTGGCACAGCAGGTTAGGCTGCAACCCATATTGGAACTCTGATTCAAGTACCAGCTGCTCTGCTTCTCAACCAGATCCTGCTATTGCTTCTAGGAAAGCAGCAGAAGATGGCCCAAGAACTTGGCCTGCTGCCACCCACATGGAGATGTGGATGGAGCTCCTGGGTTCTTAGCTCTGTCCTGGTGCAGCCCTAGCTGTTGTGGTCATTTGGGGAGTTAGCCAGTGAATGGAAGATCTTTATCTCTCTCTGTTAGTCTGCCTTTCAAATAAAGAAAAAATATTTTTAAAGAGCCAGAAGTGGAAGCTGCAGAAGGGTGAGGGATTGTCAGCGGAGACCTGGAAAGTGTCAACAACAGAGCCCTCCCACATGCCCGGGCTGGCCACAATCAGCCAGTTTTGAAGACCATTCTCTGTCTTAGAAAGACTCAGTGGCTGTCCATGGACTGATCATTTCTGAACAATGTTGAGTGTGCTTGAATCTTGGTTCTTGCATTGCCTGCAGACCTGCTGCATTAAATACCAAATACAGGTGAAACTGACAGCAAACATGAATCTATGAGCAAAGGGAAGAGTTGCTAAGGTGGTGGATGTATTTTGGGGCCTTGTATTGTTAGAGATAATGCTTGTAGAAATTGAAGTGCTTAGCATTCCTGTTGCTTCCTGGGGTGAAGCCACCCATCTCCATGCCCCACAGCACTGACCCTCGAGAAAGAGTTCATTTTTTTTTTCCTAACTGGCCACTTGCCTAGTATACTGTCATTGGAGGTGGTGCTTTAAACAATTGTTGACTTGAATAATCAGTAAATTTTTATCAGTTCTTTTGTTGTCTCCTCCCCAGAGTCAGAAAGCAATTCCCATCACCTTAAATCATCATTTTATCAGACATCTTTACCGAGAATTGCAGATGGAGGGGGATCAGAAGCAAAAAGATAAAATACCTTTTGTATAAAGGTATTTACAATCAACCACTTTCCTGACTGAACCGAGTTTGCTATAATTCCATTATAGTGTATCTGCTATAGGATAAAATTCCAACTTGAAGCAACTCTTTGGAAACTAAAAAATGAAATAAAAAATATGCACAGTCCCCTGTTCCCATTCCTATAAAATGTCCAAATTACCCAGGCACAAGTAGTATTCCCCATCAATGTAGCTTCTTTTATTTTTGACAATAAATTGTTTAAAACTATTTTAAATCCTAGACTTCAAGAAGGGCAGAGAAGTGACTTGGTTTGTGAGTATTCTCCAGGACCACCTATTTGGACATGGAAGGCTATGTTCATAGCTTCAATTGTGGCAAATGTAAGAGGGTTAAGATCACATAAATGGTATGAGCAGCTCAATATTAAATGATGGGGAAAGCTGTAGGAGTTAACTAGAACTGATTAATCTCTGCTGCTGCTTTGGGATTGGCAGAAATAAGTGAGGTCACTAATACATATACATACATGGAATGTCTGGTTTATAAGTGACCATAAAGTATAAAAATACAGAATGGCTGGGGAACATATCTGCTATCTGTATGACTGCGCTACAGGCTAAACATTCTTATTTTTTTAAAACTACGTCCTATATGAAAAATGAATTCTTGTACTTTATATTCTGCATAAGAATTTACAAAAAATTACCATTTATTTCAGCAATGTACTCATACTAATATAAAGAAAATCTGCAAAACAATTCACACTTGGTACGTCTCTTCCTTAAATGACTCCTAGTTTAAAAAAATAATAAAAAGTGAGACGAGAACAGGAAAAAGGATAATGTAAAGTTCAGCCATCAAAAATGGCTTCATTAAGGTCCTTAATGAAGCACAGGGGAGCCATTTATTGACTTCTCAACTATTAAGATGGAACATTATTACTGCTTTAATAGTATTTCCATTTTCATTTAGGAAATAACTAATCAAGGGATCAATGTACCAAAGACTTTATTTTCTTTCCCTTGGGTCACTGCAAGTACATTTTTTAAAATGCAAAAAACGTAAGAGCAATTCCCCCTGGCACCATATCGCATGAACAATTTAAAGAAATAACAAGAAGGGTGAAAGGTCAACAGCTACCGATCTGAGCAGTGTTATAAAACAAATGGAACTCAGTAAGTGGGAAGTCTCCCTGCCTAGGAGAGGGAAGGGCTCCCTTCCATGGCTCCGAGAAGCTTCTCCTCCAAGGTATGCACGGTGCCTCCACCCTGACCTGCTGTCAACCCCTGAAACATTTCTATTTCTCAGACTCACTTAGAATGCAAACTACTGTTTTCCTGGTAGTTCTCACAGCTCTGCTTCCTTTGAGGTACAGATGTGTAGCCACAGAACCCAATCAGATAACACCTATTTACATATTTATAAAGTCTCCTGTAAAATCTCCTATCAATTGTTGCTGCTATATATAGGCCTTTCAAAGTATCTTGTGGGCCCAGCGCTCTACTGCACCGCTCCCTTCAGGAATCCTGATATATCGCATAATGTGATTTCAATGTAAATGGGGCCCATCACACAATCACACCACTTCACAAACTCTTTTCTGCTGGGGTAGCTTAAATCTAAACACACTCAAGCAGCTTGCTAGACTGGAGCAAGATTTCTTCCACATTAAAAAAAATTTTTTTTTCAAAAAAAAAAAAAAAATCCAAAACCCCAACACAACAATGCCAGGGGAAAAAAAAAATCTGAACGTTTTCTGCAGAAAGATGGGCCGTCTCCAAATCCTTGTGCCCTATCAGACAAATTAAAGTAAATCAAGCATGAAATGAAGCCGAAGAGCCCCGAGATAAGGCTCCTTTAAGTCGTTTACAGATTAGGATAGAAGAGGTGCATCTGGTGTCTGGCAGCGGAGGAGGCCAGTTTCTCAGCTCACAATAGCAGCCTGTGTATAGGATTACCTTACCTTGTCACTGACAAGGGAGGAGGCGCCTGCAAGATGTCTCTAACTAACTTCCTAATGTCCCCAGTGAAGGTCTCTTATTCAAGTATTAATTGTTACAACGAGAGAAATCATTTTGATAAAACAAAATAACCCCTCTCCTCACCCCAACCCTTTCCCTCCAACCCCCCCCCCCAAAAAAAAAAAAATCCCACAGACTGATTTATGAACTGGTCGGAAGCTGATAAACTGGGGAGGTTGGGGGCGGGGGTCTGCTACCAGCAGATGAGCCTCTTCTCTTATCAGTCAGGATTCTGCTGCTAGAGACAGAAGCTGATAAGTTTCCAACAGGAATTAGTGACACCGCCAGGAACCTGTGTTACTGGGTGGACTGGGCTCTTGCAGCTGCCAGAAGGACCTCTCCTGTTATCAGATGGGATTTTGCTGCTGTAAACGGCGAGGTATTCTCCAAGAGAAACTGGACACTCTCTCAAAATGCTATGTGATTAATGGTTCAACTATACTCGTAGGTGGGGGGGAAGATTTTCTTGGAAGCATCTGGAATTCTGCAGCTTCTCAGAGAAGACCTTTTCGTTCCTTGGCCGGCAGCCTGGAAACTCCCCCCTCTTTCCTTCCTTGACAAAGAACTTTTTCTTCTCCAATAAATTTTATTTATACCTTATTTCTATCTAAGGAAATCCTTAATTTTCCACCACCACAGAGAGACTACCATCAACCTAACCTACTCAACAGTTTCCAGTGCTTTCAAGAATCCATCCTAACTTCAGTTTTATGTTGAGATAGGGGTGGTGGTGATAGGGGAGAGCAGGCATGGTTACAGTTTTCTCTCATCAGTGGGTAGTGAACTCACTCCACAGGGCCACAGCAGACAGTTGTGCTTTGACTGGCCAGTTTTGTACACTGTTGCCAAACCACTGGAGATCCAGGCTGAGTAAAATTCCTTGAGGCATTAGGCAGCACTGTCTAATCCAACAGAAGTCACTTTATTGTGTCCAACAGGGTGTAACCTCTGTGTTTTCCTTTATGGGTCATGATGTGTTGCTGCTTGTATTTTCACATTTCAGCTTCAGATGCAACAGTTTGAAACCGGAAATATCACGAAAAATCATGACAAACAAATTGAGGTTCCACTGGATTCAGTGTCTCCAAAATCAGTGGGTTGGTTAAATACACATTCTAGACTTGTAACAATACCCCATGTTCCTTCCCTCTATGTGGGACTGCCTACCTAATTTCTTCATCTTTAGTTAACAGGACTCATAAGGATGTTCTCCAGTTGCCAGATAATGCACACAGGCTTTCATTCTCAACCTGAGGTTACTCATGGTCCATGATTAGTATGGTCTGTAGTACTTTGGGCAACACGTGACACATTTTAAAACATGGATACTATTGCAGGAAGATGTGTCTTTGTCTTAACCATACTTGGGATCATTAGGTTAAAATGATACAATCATCTTATCAGTAAAACATTTGCTTGAATGAACTTTAAACTTTTTGATGGTCTGTCACTCAAGGATCCTTCTATTCTGTGTACCTTTCCCAAATCACCAGCGTACTTTCACTTTCTTTAATTCTTAAATATTGGCACAAAGATAACTATATGGATCTTTTACAAAAAATATTTATTATTATGCAATAAATAAATTTTAAAAGTAAAGTACATGCAATTTAATGGTATTCCTAATCATGTTTCCATTTAAACATCAATATACAATAGTGGAATTTCCAAAGGAAGGTATCTTTCTGAGACACTCAGAAGCTGAAAAAGTAAAAATTTGAAATATAAGGCAATTTTATTCTACTTCCTAATGGAGAATGTTTAGAATCCAATGTCCTAAAACACTTGAAAAATAACTCCTAATAGTAAACTCCGTGTGTGAATATAGTTGAAAACCTGATGGAACGCACATGTTCCAAACATTTATGAATACATCTGTAATTATTTTCAGTGGAGCAGGTGAAGGATAATCCTGTTCTCGGCACAGAATTGATATATTTACAAATCTGTGACCAAATGATGATATCTAACAAGTGCTCACTGCTCGCTGCTCCAAAATAATAAACTATCTTAAATTATGCCAAAAAAGATAAGAGACATGCTTTATTTCCCCATTTATTAATACTGTGAGGAGGCAGCATTTATTCATGATATTTACAGTACTTCTTTACATTTGACTTTGGGGAAGGCACTCTTCTTTTTTGCTTTTTCATTGTGTTTTATTTGGAAACGGTTTTATTCCTGCTTTTAAAAATATCATTCCATTAAAAAAGAGTTACAATATGTTTTTCCCCCATAACATGTTTCTGTCAAAAGCAGGATAAAATATACTCTATACATTTTATGTCATATTTTACTATTGTTAGAATGTGAAACTTTAAAATTTCTTTATACGTTATGCATAAAATAGATACATGAAATGCTATTGCCTTTTGTGTATACAACAGTTATATATCTATATCACTGATTACTACTGATTCATCACTAGTTAGTCTTAACCAATTTTTTTTTTTTTTTTACAGGCAGAGTGGACAGTGAGAGAGAGAGACAGAGAGAAAGGTCTTCCTTTACCGTTGGTTCACCCTCCAATGGCCACCAAGGCCGGCGCACTGCGGCCAGCACACCGTGTTGATCTGAAGGCAGAAGCCAGGTGCTTATCCTGGTCTCCCATGGGGTACAGGGCCCAAGCACTTGGGCCATCCTTCACTGCACTCCCTGGCCATAGCAGAGAGCTGGCCTGGAAGAGGGGCAACCAGGACAGAATCCGGCACCCCGACTGGGACTAGAACCTGGTGTGCCGGCAAGGCGGAGGATTAGCCTATTGAGCCGCGGCGCCGGCCTTTAACCAATTTTCTTAAAGGTCTAGTAATGATATCTGCAGTGTTGCAGAACACTTGCATCTTTCTTTCTTGCACTGTGTTCAGTAAGCCAATATGGTATTTACTAACTCTAGAAATAGTAAAAACCAAATATTATATTTTGATTTTACTGACTTCACTAGAATATTACTGTGGTGGCAGGGGAGGTATGTGTAAATATGCATTTTCTGATTTGGGAACTATTTATTTTAGATCTTTAATAAAAGCCTAAGATAAAAGTTATTTTGGGTTTTTATCTATGTGTTGAATGAATGGAAAAGTAAACCAAATGGCCGGTGCACTCAGAATGTGCTGGGTGTGTGTTTCTTTAGGCCTAAATCAATCTGACAGAAAGGTGTACTTACCAAACTTTCTGTTGCTGACTATTTTAACAAAGAGCTGTTCAAACTACTGTTGACTGCTAGCAGTTACCATTTACAGAGGATCTACTGAAAGTGTGTTTTATATGGAAGATTTGCTATTTCTTAAATATCCTGCATCTTCTAATTCTCACAATAGTAAATGTTGCAATAGAAATACAATTAAATTCATTTTATACTGAAAAATCGTAAGTAATGATTGTGAATGAGGATTCACCTTCGTGAACTTTCCTATGCACCTTATAGCCTTAGGCTCTTGATACCCATGAGAGACTGACATTTCAACATATGGCCACATATGTTAGTTTCAAGACAATAACTGATAATCAGTTACTGTAATAGTTTTTTTTTCTTTTTGCAATATAAGATAATATAATTTACCAATTGGAAAATATTTTTCCACAATAATTTATTTAAATGCTATTAATTTGTTCTCTGTTCATTTTGCTATTCACTATAAACTGAAGTAAATTTAATAAAGATTAGGATTCAGCAAGGTGTTAACTACAAAGCTCTCCTTCTAATTAGAAAGCATTATAATATGGTGTTATAGCAACGCAGCCAAACATACATGCTAATTCCTATATATACTCTATGTAAGTCCTAAAGTAATCACTCACCTCGCATTGCCACAACAACCCTCATTTCAGCATGTACGATCAGCATTTATTGAACTTAAAACAAAGCTTCTGTTCAGGTCAGGAGCTCAAAATACAAAATAGGCAGAAAACTAAAAAGCATTATGTTCCTGCTTTCTTTAATGGCATCCAATTTAAGAACCCTCTTGATGTTCTGATGCCATCAGTTTTGTGATTTTTTTTTTTTTTCAAAGAACTTCTTAAATTCAGGAAGTGTTATTTTTCTACACATCGCTAGGAAGTTCCAAATTATGTGAGGGGAAATAAAGCCAAAGTCTGTCACACTTGTTAATAGTGATGGCGGCATTTGTCTATCTTAAAACCTTTTCCACTTCTCTGTTCTTGCTGCTGCTTATCAACTCTCAGTCAACCATACTCACTGAGCAATCTTGAGTTCCCCTAGACTAAATAAAGACAAGATGATAATATCCTCTTCTGTCTTCCTGTGTGCAATTAGGAGGGATGAAATGGGCAGTGCTCTTGGCAGCAACGTTCAGGGAGTTGTGGAAGAAAAATGTTTAAGAACCACTCCCTTGGATTTAATCCGAGAGGAGTTATCTCTAAGAAAGCCCTGCTCGTTACTTCTTGAGAATCCACAGAATACAAATGTTTTAAAAATAAGGGCAGCTCCAACCAGCTCTCTGCAGGAGAATGTTATTCATGAAATCATGGGCTCCAAATGATGCCACAAAGCAAGATAAATACCCAGCAGAGACTGCTGGGAGTAAGAAGCCTCAAAGTTCAACTACTGTGAACCAAGGAATCAAGTTCATCATTCAATCACTTCAAATTTCTCTAGATCTTCATTAATGCGGTTCTCCTAAAATATGGCCCTCCACTGCATACTTTTCCTGCTCAAATATGTCAATGGTTTCAAATGGGGCATTATAAAATAAAAACAAATAGTGCCTTCCTTGAAGGGTGCTTGTCATTGTTCAGCGAAACTGTGTGTGAATTCATATTATTTTTCATTATATCCATTCTAAATACAAAGTGAGCAAGTCAAGCTTTCACGACACACCCCTGTTCATTCATTAATAATATTATCACATGACCCTGTTCACTGATAGGCAAGTATGGCTCACTGATATTTTGGAGCCTGTTCCCAGTGTGTAAAGCCAGGCCAGTCTCTACTCCTATCTTTTATCTGTCTCATTCCCATGGACTTTATCTTGTTTTTTCCATAGTCTATTTTCCTAAAATGTCAAAATTGTTTGGAAATGTTCTTCTTATCCACAAAGTTAACAATTTTATTATTGCTCTCCATCATATGATCTGTAAGCTTAATATTCTCAAATCTATGATCTAGGTCAGGATAAAGGTGCTCTACTTTGTTATTTCTGGATTGTTATATGTCAACATTCTTTCCTGAATGATATAAAAGCTCTCTTCCAGCTGCCCCCATTGTGTGGGGTTTCTGTAGAGTTTAAGAAGATAATTTATTCCCGGTGAGGTCATCATCAGAGTACCAACAGTCACTTAATATCACTTACACATCTTGGAACAATAGCTATGACTGAAGAATAACTGGGAAAACTGATCACTTCATTTGCCTGTTATTCATTCATTCTCTGGACTGTCTTCTTGTAGAGATGCCCATAAGATAGAATAGACTGATAAATAGCTAAATATTTCCCTAAAGTTGGGCTCTATCTTTTTAGCATAAAAGGGATTTGGTCCATCAACCTGCCTCTCTGCCAGTCCAATTCCATTTTCACAAAAGGAAACATGTCTTATTAATGATGCCAACCTACTCATATCCAACCAGTATGGCCCCTATACTTGATGACCAGAAGCTGATAAGTAGCCTTGGAGTATGACTCCTCAGACAACTGTGCACTCACCTAACCAAAGTATGGTCCAGACCGTATCTCCTTGCTTGTTGATGAGAATGTCATGTGGAGAGGAATCAAAAGCGTTACTGAAGTCTGGATAGATTACATCTATTACTTTGCCCTTATCTACATGGCCTGTCACTCTATCATAGAAGGAAATTAAATTGGCCTGGCACAATTTGCTCTTCACAAAACCATGTTGGTTGCTACCCTCTAACTTTTCCTCTTCTAGATGATTGCAAATTGATTGTGTGACGATTTGCTCCAGTATCTACCTTGGTATCAAAGTTAAGCTGACTGGTTTATAATTACCAGGAACGTACTTTTTTTCTTTTTATTTCCTTTTTTAGGGATAGTCACTACTTTCCTCATAAATGGTGACTGTTTTCCTGCCCTCTTTATGTTCTCCCAGATGAGAATTAGTAACTCTTTAATTTCAATTTATTATCTGCAGCAATTACATATTTTCAATGCGTATATTTTGATTGCACCTAGTTTAATTCTCACTTCTAATCTTTCCTTGCATACTTTCAAAATGTGTATAATTTTTTATAAACCAAATCAATATAGAAATTATTAACATAAAGCTTAAAAAGCATAAAACTCAAAAGAATTTTCTAAGTCAATACATCATCCTATCTTGTTATATTGCTACCTCTTTTGGGGTTATTTCTTACTTTAAGTTGAAAAATTAATTTGTACTTTTGCTATCAGTATCCATCTTAAATTTTAATTCCATGTCATCCTATACATTCTCAATATAAGTAAAAATGCAGATATTTCATCTGTAGTAAAAATTGATACAAAATTTAATAAATGATATTTAACCAAGAACAAATGTGATAAATAAAAATTTATGTTCTTAATTTTAGCTGATTAACATGTTTGAAAATTTCAAAAGATGTAGGAGAAATATTCTTGATAATATAGTGTACTCTGGTAAACAACAGAGAAGTATCTTGAAGAGAAGTCAATTTAGAAAGCTATCACTAAATATTAAGAAAAGATGGTGGATAGAATGAAATTAAATAAACAACAAAGTTTAATATAAAAAGTAGAATAATAATTCCGTATTAAAGGATACACTAGAAGTCAATGAAACTGATGGTAAAGTTCATACTCATTCCACTCTATGTAAAATCAGACATAGAGGGCACTTTGTTCTCTCTTACCAGTAAGTAAAACAATGGTATCTTATTACCTACGTCTTACAAAGTCCATTATTTAAGTATATAAAAACTTAATAAAAGTAAAACATTTTTATGAAGCTTACATAAGTCATTTTACTGCTGACAACGTAGAGTACAATTATGAATGCTTAGAAGAAAGTAAATTCATGTTATTTGAACTCCTCTTAAAAAAAAAAAAAAAACATTGCCTGTACCAGAATACCTTTTGATTGAAATAGGAAAAACTCTCACAATTACAAACTACAATTTTACCATAATAGTCTTTATGAGGCCAGGTTTGGTAATTTGTATCAATGAATTAGTTTCTCTGAAATTGCTGTTAATTATTTTCTTGAAGCCATTCTATAAGAAAACAGATGCTTAACCAATTTCAATTAAATCTTTAATGTTTATTTTTTCAATTTTATCAACCTTTATAGTCTTTATAATCCTTTGCTACATATATATATTTACCTTAGCTTTTATTGGTATCAGGATACCTACATAGGAATTCTGAGGAATATTTTAATTCAAACACATGTAGCAAATACTCATACTTTATTAATGCAAACAATGGTGTGGGCTATTGTAATACAGAAAATAATTTTAAAATAACCTATGTTTATGTTTAGATGGAATTTTTGTGCTTATAGTATTTAATTCAATACTATAAAATTAAGTTTGTATTCTATTTCTTGAAGAATCCATATATTATACTTTTTAAAACATGAAGTCCCATTTTTTTGTTCTTACTATATTTCAGAAATAAAATCTCAATATAGTTGTTTACTTTTAACAGCTATAAAAATTCTTCATAAGAAATGTTACTGTTTTAAGAAAAAAATGTAAGTTATATACAGTAGGGATATGAGCCAGAAATGACACTTCATTTAATTGTAAATATAAAAATGTCATGTACTTACATTATTTAGAATAATTTCTTAAGTGTTTGGTTTATGCTGACATTCAACCAGTCTATGTTTATTCTCAAATTTGAGCAGGATACTTCCCTATCTTATGTTTAAAAGGAGTATTTTATCAATAATTTCTAGTCATACTGACACTTAGCATGCTATTCAGCAGGCCAAATATGCTATTTGTTGGGTTCATAAAGGGAAATATAAGAAGAAATTCATCAAATTATCTCAATTGTAAATTCATAGTCTATCAACAATTCTGAAAAGTTAACCCATAACGTATACAAAAGAGCCTATAAAAATTAAGTGTGCAATGGAAAGACTTAGACAATCATTAAATGTATTCTTCTCTGTAATAATGGAGGCAATAGCCATTTCATTGAAAGGCATGACAAAATGTATCCAAGACCATTTGATGCCTTAGAATTGCAAATGATTACACTTTTTACTCAACTTGTAAAATTTCCATGTAAGAAGCATGTCATGATCTCTGTGACTTACTCGTGTAATTGCAAATTGAGCATCTGTAATGTTCCTGCTCAAACTCCTCCCAATGCTACCTTTCCCTTACAAAATGCGTGTTCTTTCTGCTTGTATAACTGCCATATGTGAACAGTCCTGAGTCCATGCTGGACAAACCAGTTTGAGATAGAAATATGGCAGCTGCCAGACAATGAGAAGAGTTGAGAAAAATGAGTGCTTCAGAATAAAATCTGAGCTTATAGAGTATCCATCTGTGATATATAAAAGGAGGAAAGAAGTGGAGTGGGAACATCTAGGGAATTCTATCATGGATCCGTTCTCCTTCCTCATCATCAGATATCTTTTATATCAATCCATGACACTGCCTGAAATCCCACCAACCATGAGTTCATTCTGATGAACTCTTAGTAAAAGTAAAGTGTTGGAGGGTGAGAGGGTGAATGTCAGTTATTTCACCTTTACCCATTCTCCTTCCTAGAATCTAGCAGAGACGCACTACACCGAAGTCAAGTCCTCTGATTTGTGGTTTCTATGCAACAGGCTGTTCTTGTGGGCAGGAAGGAAGAGGGCTGAGGGTAGGGAACACCATCAGAGAGAAGAGGGAAGAACACAAGAGGAGACAGACTGTGCTAAAGCAAACCATGCTCATTTAAATTTTTCCAGGGTTTGCCGACATGAACAGCAGTGGGGAGCAATCTCTTCTCCTACACTTCATATTCCATGTTTAAAATCTTGTTACACAGCCTGATCTCTTCATGAATCCAGAAATTAGGTTATTTTTAAAATATTTTTATTTATTTGACAAGTAGAGTTACAGACCGTGAGAAAGAGAGACAGAGAGAAAGGTCTTTCTTCCATTGGTTCATTCTCCAAATGGCCGAGACAACTGGAGCTACGCCAATCCGAAGTCAGGAGCCAGGTGCCTCCTCCCAGTCTCCCGTGTGGGTGCAGGGGACCAAGCACTTGGGCCATAATCCACTGCCTTCCCAGGCCACAGCAGAGGGCTGGACTGGAAGAGGAGCAACCAGGACTAAAACCTGGCACCTGTGGGGAGCAACTCGGACTAGACTAAGTTACTGGAATTAAGACTTATTCTATGCATCTGCTCTCCCACAATATGGCGCCGGGAGAGGAGAAAACAGCTTCTACACAGCTGCCTCCAGTTCAGCCAATAAACTGTAGGACTTGCTCCTGATTGGAGGAGAGCAGCGTACTCGGTGTGTGGGCAGCCGAGTTGGGATTGGCGGAGGAGGACTATAAAGGAGGAGAGAGACGGCATGCACCAGGAACATCTAAGAGGAACATCTAAGGGGAACACCTGTGCAGCCCCCGAGAGAGCCAGCCGGCGGTGTGCCGCTCCCCTGCGGAAGTGGGGAAAGTGGCCAGGGGGAACCGCCCTTCCACGGAGGTGGAAGGGACAGTAGCCAACCCGGGAAGAACCAGCAGCAAACCGGGGAGGGCCGAGCAGACAAAAGAACAGCACAGGGTCCTGTGTCGTTCCTCCACGAAGAGGGGGAGCGACAGCACCCATATGGGATGCCGGCGCAACAGGCGAAGGATTAACCTAGTGTGCCACGGTACTGGCCCCCCAGTTGTATTTTTATTACTATAATTCAGCTACCCCTTTCTATCACATGAACTACTACAAAGTATTCATGTAAAAATAGAATTAAAAGATGATTTTACTGTGGTTTAAAATTTTTAAAATCCAAACAGAGCATTTTCAGAACATAAATTTTCCATGAACTTGTTCAAGACCTCTCACATCAGTGGACTCATCTCAATGGCTCCCCATCACTTGCTGATTAGGTTTACATTTGTTTGCATAGCGTTCAAGGCACTTATTCAAGGCAGCATATCTCTCCAGCCTCATGGGCCACGCTCCCACCCAAATATCACCAGAACTGAACTCTGCATAGGCTTCCAAACAATGTACTTTCTTAAAACTCCATGCCTTTACATATGCTCTTCCCTCTCCCTCTCTCCTTCATGCAATTACTCCTTTTTTTTCCAGGGAATCAACGGGCTGAGAACCAAATGCTTAGGATACAAAAATAAAAACAGAGGAGCTTAACAGTAAAAATAGGGCCGGCGCCGCAGCTCACTAGGCTAATCCTCCGCCTTGCAGCTCCGGCACACAGGGTTCTAGTCCCGGTCGGGGTGCCAGATTCTGTCCTGGTTGCCCCTCTTCCAGGCCAGCTCTCTGCTATGGCCCGGGAGTGCAGTGGAGGATGGCCCAAGTGCTTGGGCCCTGCACCCCACGGGAGACCAGGAGAAGCACCTGGCTCCTGCCTTTGGATCAGTGCGGTGCGCCCGCTGCAGCGCACCGGCCGCGGCGCGCAGGCTGCGGCGGCCATTGGAGGGTGAACCAACAGCAAAGGAAGACCTTTCTCTCTGTCTCTCTCTCTCTCACTGTCCACTCTGCCTTTCCAAAAAAAGAAAAAAAACAGTAAAAATACTCTTCAAACAGTACTTTCTACTTTGTGTATCTGTGTGGGTGCAAACTGTGGAGATCTTTACTTAGTATAGAGTTCATCTTTTGTATATAAAGGTAATTAAAAATGAATTTTAATGAAGAATGGGATGGGAGAGGGAGTAAGAGATGGGATGGTTTGCAGGTGGGAGGGTGGTTATGGGGAGAAGAACTGCTATAATCAAAAAGTTGTACTTTCGAAGGCTATATTTATTAAATAAAAGTTTCCTATACAAAATAGAGGAGCTTAGTCTGAAGACAAAGGGAGACGTCCACTTGTATGCAAAGAAACCAGAAAATAGTAATTGCTAAACTGGAAACTGTACAAATTTTACAGTGTGTAAGAGGGTTCTAGGTCTTTTCCAAGAAAGCACTTCTGCTTTTCTTAGACAAAACAAGAGCACTTGGCAGGACAGCAGCCACTTTATAGTTAATTAATAAACACACATGTAAGGAAGCAGAAATTCTTCTAACAATGCTCTTTACATATAGCCAATTTTTCTCTCACAAAAAATTCCTATGATACAGATTATATCCATGTTTCAGTGTATAGGTAGATAATATTTTAAATTATTTTATTGTTTAAAATTATGTTCACATTGAAAGTGCTAATATTATTCCCTCAGTATTCCAGTACGATTGTGAAATAGAGACTATAATGGTCGCTCAATTTCCTAGCCATGTTTCTACTCCAACCATGCTCTTTTCAATGACTGCTCTAGCCAGCACCCTGGCTCAATAGGCTAATCCTCCGCCTGTGGTGCCGGCACACTGGGTTCTAGTCCTGGTCAGGGAGCCTGATTCTGTCCTGGTTACTCTTCTTCCAGTCCAGCTCTCTGCTGTGGCCCAGGAGGGCAGTGGAGGATGGCCCAAGTGCTTGGGCCCTGCACCCCCACGGGAGACCAGGAGAAACACCTGGCTCCTGCCTTCGGATCAGTGCGGTGCGCACGCTGCAACGTGCCAGCCACAGCGGCCATTGCGGGGTGAACCAACGGAAGAGGAAGCTTTTCTCTCTGTCTCTCTCTCTTACTGTCCACTCTGCCTGTCAAAAAAATAAATTAATTAATTAAAAAATAAAATAAAAAATTATCACAATGTATCATCCTTGGGTTCTTCTTTAAAGACAATGAAGTTTCAAAAAAAAAAAAAAAGAAAGAAGGTGGAGGAAGGAAGGGAAAAGAGAAAGGGAAGGGGAAAAAAGCAAAATCACCTTCAAGAAGCAATAACAACGAAGAGCCCTTTTTAGACCATTGAGGAACAGTCCTCTCAGTTTTTTTTATTCCATTCTTTCTTTGTTTCTATCTGTTACTTTTTCTTTCGTGGACCAAACAGGAGACGAAGGAGGAAGGGGGCAGAGTGGGTGAGTAGGCGGGTGTGGTGGGAAGAAGTACTATATTCCTAATGTTGTATTTATGAGATACATAGAAATAAAAATAATAATAAAAATAAATGTTAAAATATCTCATCAATAACTCAACATGCAGTTTTTGGTTCCCTGCTACATTATTTGATTCTTAAGGTGAGTTCAAGCGACTCACCAACACCAATGCTTTGACAAATATGATGTAATAAAGATAGCTTTACAACAGCATAAAACAAACATAAGTCCAATAACTGATATACAGAAAAATGAGTTGGATTTTACATTAAAAGTCTGGCAAAGTATTAACTATCATTAAAAAAAAGCAGCAGCAGTCCACCACACATGCAATCATGATTTTTATAAACATGTTTCACAGCCTATCTTCCAGTTATGGAACAGAAATACTGTAGATTCTCTCAGAAAAATAAGCATAGATGTCTGGTACTTCCAACATTAAACATTCTTTTGTTTCCAGTAACAATGTAGTCCATGAATTGCCAAAAATGTAATACAACAAGTTCTTCGAACAATTTCCTTCTTATTTATAATACCTTATTCCTAATCACTGTCCTTCAAGAAAGTTAGTATTAACTAGTTCACAAGTGTTAAACATCTTCTCCTAGCCCATACTATATCATTTCTACTCTGATATTTGTGATCCAATGATTCTGTGAACTGGATTTCCTTGAAATGTAATCCCACATTATAATTTTAGGAAATGCATTGCATGGAGTTATTACTTTTGAAAATAGTTCTCCTTCCCACAAAAAAAACTTTTCGACTTTTACAAAATATGTCTCTTTCTTCAATTAATTTTACATTAAATTGTTGTAATCTACTCATTGTATGAGCTCAATAAATATTTATTAAAGAGGAAAATAAGTCTCATTAATAGGAAGGGTTCAAGCGAAAGACAAGAGCAAAAGCTGCATTTTATGGAACTTAATTTCTTTGAAGTAACACATGTGCCTGGAATCTACAGTGACACTAAAAACAATACCTGGGACTGTTCAGATATGGTTATATTCATAGGTGCACAGTTGTACATGTAACTGCCATGTAAATGGAAGATATATGCATGAATGCAGACGTAGGAAGATGAAATGATTCTGAAAGGAAGAAAGAAGTGGCAAATTAGATAAGGTATCAATGTTTCCTGGGCAAATATTGCTCTTTTCTTTCCAACACCATGTGCACATGCAGTTCAGAGAGCTGGACATAGGATACGTGGTTGTTCCCTATTCCTATGTACACCATGAAGAATTCAAAATGTACCCCGGACAAATGAAACTCAATACAGCTACCCATGAGAAGAGATACTGACAAGGAAACCATGTACTGCCAAAATCACTTGCTCTCAAAATATTACCGGCACCGTGGCTCAATAGGCTAATCCTCCATCTGCTGCACTGGCACACCGGGTTCTAGTCCCAGTTGGGGCGCCGGATTCTGTCCCGGTTGCTTCTCTTCCAGTCCAGCTCTCTGCTGTGGCCTGGGAGTGCAGTGGAGGATGGCTCAAGTCCTTGGGCCCTGCACTCACATGGGAGACCAGGATAAGTACCTGGCTCCTGGTTTGGGATCAGTGCGGTGTGCTGGCCGCAGCATGCCGGCCGCAGCGGCCATTGGGGGGTGAACCAACGGAAGGAAGACCTTTCTCTCTGTCTCTCTCTCTCTCACTGTCCACTCTACCTGTCAAAAAAAAAATGACTGCTCTGTCTGTCATTATATTGCTATCTTTATAAATTTTTCTGTTTTATCATTCAAGCTATCTAAGTGATACAAAATATTCTATAATTACAAACTATTAAGAGAATTCCTAATGTGTATTAATTTTTTCAATGTGAATACAATACGGACTTGAAGAGGCCCAAATTAAATTTGGTATGCTTTGATAAAATAATGGCGAGGGATTCCATTTTTTCTTTATTAACATTTGTTTAAAATATAGCTACATGATACTAAATACTTAATATTTAACCTTTATTCATTTATTCTAATTTTATCCAAAAACAAATCCATTTGCTAACTGTTGACATCACTCTTGAACATTATGCAGCATTAGTTCCGATATCAGGATGTTTTAAAAGCCAGTCCAAGTAAACTACAGTCACCTTAAATGCAATGCTTGTCCTGCAAATATAACTTTAGCAAAGGATCAAGTTTAACATCACCATAAATAAGATATATGAATATTATGTGCCACCTGAGAAATTCCTTGACAAAGGCAGAAGATCATTTTCATGTTTTCCTTGCCTACAACACATAACTTCAACTGAATCATGAGTAAACATTAGACACACCAAGGTTTGGACACATTCTATAGCATTACTAAGCACTACTCTACAAAAATGTCATGAAGGACAAGGAAAGACTGAGAAACTATTGCTAACAGGAGTAAGGAGATATAAAATCTACGTGCAATTTGGAAAGTGGCCCATGTTGGCAAAGGGAAAGGACATTCACAAGGAAAAGGAGTTGTGAAATCTGAACAAAGTCTGTATAAATTAATAGTACTGTGTCAATATTACTTTCTTGCTTTTGATAATCCTAATATGATTATGTGAGATGGTACCAGTAGAGGAAATGGGGAAAAGCATGTATGAGATCTCTCTGCACTATTTCTGCTGCTTTCCTGTAAGTCTGAAATAATTTCAAAACAAAAAGTTAAACAAATACAATGGTATGATCAAAACAGATAGACTGTGACTAAGAAGTTCAGTGGAATACTGTAGTTGGTGGCATACTTTCTCAAGAGTAAGAACACACTTAGGTTAAAACCTCAAGTATGGCACAGTGAATATGCATTTTCTCTTCCTCAACAAGTCCACTGATGCTAATTTGAAAATATGCCACCCACAATAAAATCCACCCAAAAGGGTCTTCAGAAAGTTCACTGAAAATGTGTGTTATGAAAATACTATGCATGGGTTCAAAATTATTTCTGTACCATACTAAACTTATCTTAATTTTATTTCTCCACTAACTTTTTGAAGTTCTCTCCTATTTTGCAGCTTGTGTGTACTACAGGACGAGTGAAGTGGAGAGGCCCAAAGAGAATAACAAATGAATAAAATGAATTCTTGCACATGTATATTTATAAGCCAGAAACAAAAAAATGGCAACACATGAAAGAAAATACTGAAAAATGAGTAAACATGTCAAAAAAAATGGCAGAAGACTAACAAAGGTGGCAATTTATGCTTTCCAATGTATTCATTCTTTCCTTTATCCACTGAGCAAATGTTTACCCAACCAGGCACTATACTTTCTGCTGATAGCTTACAGATTAATAAGATATAATTACTGCCCTCAAGAAGATTAAAATGTAGTGAAAGAGAGGCACAAACAGATAACTGCAATGTACACAAGATGCTCAAGGTGATGGTAAATATAAGACTGGTGGAATGAGGGCTGTAGGGTGGTCAGGGGTCAGGAGACTCCAGACCATCGGTCAAATCTCAACCACTGACTTTTTCTGTGCAGCCATGAGCAAACAGTGGTTTCTACAATTTTTAAGGAACTTCTTTTTTAAAACATAAAAGAACCACTTCATGATATGTGACTATTACATGAAATTTGAATTTCTGTGTCCACAGATAAAGTTTTGTGTTTCATCTTTAAAGATGTATGTCTATTTATGTTTCTCTCTTACTATATAAGTACCCACACAATATGTTTGTCTCTTGTCCACAAGGTCTAAAATATTTCCATTTGGACCAGGAAAAAAGTTGTTTACTGACTCCTCACAAAAATCAGTGGTTCTCAGGGCTGGCTTTGTGGTGCAGTGGGTAAAGCTACCACCTGAGACACTGGCTGCCCAGATGGGCACCAGTTCGTGTCCTGGCTGCCGCACTTCCAATTCAGCTCCGTGCTTATGTGCTAGGAAACGCAAAAGATGGCCCAAGTGCTTGGGTCCCTGTTACACAGGTGAGAGATCCAGATGGCACCTGGCTTCAGCCTGGTGAAGCACCGGGCTTTGAGGCCAGTTGGGGAATGGAACCAGAAGATGGAGGATCTGTCTCTCCTTCTCTCTCTGTAACTTTTTTCTTTAAAGATTTACTTACTTATTTGAAAGAGTTACACAGAGAGAGAAGGAGAGGCAGAGAGAGAGAGAGAGAGAGAGGGAGGTCGGTCTTCCATCCACTGGTTTACTCCCCAACTGGCCGCAACAGCTGGAGTTGTGCCAATCTAAAGCCAGGAGCCAGGAGCTTCCTCCAGGTCTCCCACACATGTGCAGGGGCCCAAGGACTTGGGCCATCTTCTACTGCTTTCCCAGGTCATAGCAGAGAGCTGGATCAGAAGTGGAGCAGCAGGGACTTGAACTGGTGTCCATATGGGATGCTGGCACTGGAGGCAGCTGCTTTACCAACTATACCACAGTGCGGGCCCTCTCTAACTCTTTCATACAAATACATCTTAAAAAAAAAAAAAAGTCAATGGTGCTCAAATTTTGGTGCCCATCAGAATTTCCTGGAGGACTTGCTAAAATATGGATTGTTTTGATCCCCAGAGTTGTAGATTTTACAGATCTAAGGGTACCTAAGAATTTTCTACCAAACTCCTAGATAATGTTTTTTGCTATTAGTTCAAAGAATACATTTCAAAAATCACTGAGTCAGGCACTGTTTTCCGGACAATGGTAAAGGACAAAGGTTGAGAAGGAATAAGAGGATATGCTAGGCAGAGGGCATACACAAAGACCTGGAAGCAAGAGACACGGCAGATCTTGCACGGTAAATCAAGGGGCAAATGATACTTGCCCTTATTAAGGCACTGAGGACAGACACATTTAAGAGAAAAGTGATACAACCTCTGCAAAACTGCATAGGGAAAGTAATAGAGGGACAGGGATAGGCACAACTCAAAGTTGATACTTGGTTTTGAGCTTGCGGAATGGCCAGATGGATAGTAAAAAGTGCAATATAAAAGAAATGGCTGGTTAGGAAGGAAAGTTGCAAAATTCAGTTGTGAACTGGAGATGATTAGGGTGTTTTTTTTTTTTTTTTTTTTTTTTTTTTCAGCAGCTCATAAGTGTGATCTACCTGGGTTAAACTTGTGTGTTTTGAATCACGGCTCTAGTGATTACTTTGAAATGAGTTAGGGAGGCAGAAAGCTTTGGTAAGGTAAGCAGAAGTCCAGGCTGAGACAAGATTCCTAGGGAACAACAGGAGAGAGGATGCAAAAGAGGAAGAAAATCAAAAAAAACGTGGAGGCAGTTTCAAGAAGGATGTTTTGTCTTGGAGTTCAGATTAAGTAAGAAATAAGTGGCTCTAGATTTATCAAGCAAGACAATTCATAACACTGAGACATTTGCCATTGGGCTTAGTCAGAGAAAATATAGAAACAAAAACAATACAGGGGCCAGCGTCCTCGCAGCTCAATAGGGAGGGAGGGAGGGAGGGAGGGAGGGAGGGAAGAAGGAAGGAAGGAAGGAAGGAAGGAAGGAAGGAAGGAAGGAAGGAAGGAAGGAAGGAAGGAAGGAATATAATTTCCAGAAAGTTTGTTGTAAAGGAAAGACAACAGATTGCAGTTAGAGATGGTACAAAATATAAATTGATAGACTAACTGCTTGTCTGTTTGTTGAGGAAATCTATTTCTTCGAGATCTATGGTAAAACATTTAAAGGTGATGGTTTGGAATACCACTGTGGGATCAGAGTGGTTAAAATTGCCAAGAGTAAATGAAACCAAAGTCAGAGAAGCTGCTAAGTGCAGTCCACAATCTATACATGTCTGTCAGAACCTTGGCATGATGTCATCACATAACCTCATAGGGGAGCAAAATAAATAACTTTCTTATCACATGCAGTGTGTGTTACGTAGTATGAAATAAGAAGAGAGTCCAAATGAAGTGTAAGAAAAGAGGACTTCCTCATTTTCTTTCTTCCAGCATAGAATCTGGAAATAACTATCATATTGAAGTACCTATTTTAAAAACAGATTCCAACCCTTTCCTTTCCCAGTGCCAGAGTTTTTAACAAATCCAGACCTCCAAGAATCATTTTTTTTTTTCCTTTTACTGAAGCGTTTTGGGGTGGGGTGAACTCAAATTTTATAAGTTTGAACCAACCTAAAAACCTAAATCTGGTAAGAATAAACTTTTCACCTGCAGTGCAAGTCATTAAAAGAAAATAATTCTATTTACAGAATTTCTAAGGCAAGAATTATTTTTAATACTTATTTTTTATTTATTTGAAAGACAGAGTTACAGAGTGAGGTAGAGTCAAAGAGAGAGATCTTCTATCCACTGGTTCACTCTCGAGATGGCCGCAATGGCCAGAGCTGTGCCAATCTGAAGCCAGGAGCTTCTTCCAGGTCTCTAATGTGGGTGCAAGGGCCCAAGGACTTGGGCCATCCTCCCTGCTATCCCAGGCCACAGCAGAGAGCTGGATCAGAAAAGGAGCAGCCGGCACTACAACTGTCGCCTTGCGGGATGTCGGCACTTCAGGCCAGGGCATTAACCCACTGTGCCACAGCACCGGCCCCTAAAGCAAGATATATTTAAGTACACTGTACTCTTGCCGTATTATTTCTTTATAAATGCTACGTTCACAAAAGGAAGTGATTGATGCCGCAAATGGGATAAAAAAAAAAAAAACTGAACTATTTAAAAACACAAACAAGACAATGTTGCCTGCTCACCACTCTTATTCAATATAGTACTGGGTGTTTTAGCAGGAGAAATTAGGGAGGAGAAAGAAACAAAGGGCATCAAAATTGGAAAAGGGGAAGTCAAATTATCCATGTCTGTAGATTACATGGTGTTGTACATGGAAAAATCTATACACTCCACCAACAACCTCTTAAAATGGAGAAGCCAATTCACTAAAGTTCCAGGTTACAAAATAAACATGCAAAAAAGCAGCTTTTTTGTATGCTAATGATGAACTCACAGAAAGAAATCACATTCACAATAGCCACAAAATACCCCAAATATTTAAGAATAAAAAACTTAACCAAAGAAGTGAAAGATCTCCACAATGAAAATTATCAAACATTGATGAAACAAACCAGCAGGGACACAAAAAACTGGAAAGATATTTCTTGCACATTGATCAGAAGCATCAATATCATTAAAATGTCTATACTACCTAAAGCAATCTACAGATTCAATGAAATCTCTATCAAAATAACAATGAAATTTTTTACATAATTAGAAAAAGTAATCCCAAAATTCATATGGAATCACAAAAGACCTAGAATAGCCACAGTGATCCTGAACAAGAAAAATCAATCTGGAGGCATCACAATATTTGACTTCACAGCATACTACAAAGCTGCAGTAATTAAAACTGCATGGTACTGACATAAAAACTGACACATACATCAATGGAACAGAATAGAAAGCCCAGAAATTAATGCACCTACATACAGCAAACTGATTTTTGACAAAAGCGCTCAGACCATAGAGTGGAATAGGATAGTCTCTTCAACAAATTGTGCTGGCAAAACTGGATGTACATATGTAGAAGAATGAAATTAGAAACATAGCTCTCATCATATACAAAAATCAACTCAAGATGTATCAAAGAAATAAATTTAAGACCTAAGACTATGAAGTTGCTGCAAGAAAACACAGAGGAAACACTCCAAGACATTGGTATAGGGAATGACTTCTTGAACAAGACCCTCAAAGCACAGACAACAAAAGCAAAACTAAACAAAAGGAACTCTACCAAACTCAGAAGCTTTTGCACAGCAAAGAAAATGATAATAGACTGAAGAGACATCCAACAAAAAATTTTGCAAACAACCTATCTGACGGGGATTAATATGCTGAATAGATCAACCATTTAAAAAAACCTCAGTAATAAAAAATGAACCCATCAGTTGTGAAAAGGGTAAAGGACTTCAATAGACAGTGTTCAAAAGAAGAAATACAAATGGCTAACAAATGTTTGACTAACAAATGGCTAACAGATATATGAAAAAATGTTCAATATCATTAGCCATCAAGGAAATGCAAATGAAAACCACAATGATATATCCCCTTACCCATGTCAGAATGGCCAAAATCTAAAACACAGAGCATAAAAAATATTGGTGAGCATGTGGAGAAGGGGGAACCCTTACACACTAATGGTGGGAATGTAAATTAATGCAGCCACTGTGGAAAACGGTGTGGATATTTCTTAAAATAAAAAAAAAAAAACACAACTAGAAATAGATCTGCCATCTGATCCAATAATCCCACTAATGAATATATATTTAATAGAGTAGAATACAATGTATCAAAGAAATACTTGCAGTACTGTTCACAATAGCCAAAATTTGGAATCAACAAAGTGTCCATCATCTGATGCATAAATTAATAAAAAGTGGTATATTTAACCAATACAATATAACTCAGCTATAAAAGTAAAATTCCTGGTTTCTGATAGGCTCAGCTCTGGTCACCGCAGCCATCTGGGGAGTGAACCAGCAGGTGGAAGACCTCTCTCTGTCTTTACCTCTCTGTAACTCTGTCTTTCAAATAAATAAAATGAATCTTAAAAAAAAGTGAAAGAAATGTATAAACATTTTGTATGAAATAGCGTTTTTCTAGGTTCACATATTTTAGAAAGATCAACACTATTTTTCCCAGTACTAGAGATAATATGGGATTTGGGTAGCAATTACTTTTACTGGAGTCTCAGTACAAAGTGTCAAAAATTTTTAAGCCTGGAGAAACACATTATTAATTGGCATGTGCACATACACACACATGCCACATAATTAGCTGTGGAAATCATGTTTTAGAAGTAAAAAGGATGCATTTGTGGAGACCTAATATTTTAAGATTAATCATCATCACTGTCTATTATGAAGTTTATAAGTACACAATAAAACAGCAAACATGTTTGAGTTTTTTTATTTCATCATAGTTTGTTAAATTGATTTATATCTTCCATGATCATTATTGCTGACATTTGCAGGTTTTGAAAGACTGGAGCTACTATAATAATTGATTATAAAGGAGGATTGAAAATGTTTCAAATAACAAATGCTGAAAGAAAATTACAACTGAGATTGGAATACTGAAGGTGTATTTCCAACAAATATTTTATTCCAATAAAAATTCAAGGGCTAAGCTCTGTATGTTTAAATATTATGCATCATGGTACATTCTTTTAAAAAATAAACTAGTTTTTGCATATGGAGTTACAACCATTAACTCAGTCTTTACCGGAGAACATGGTTTGCAAAGCACATATAAGGAAACAAATTCTCTATTCAATCCTGTCCTTCTGGCACTTAGAGTTAAGGGAAAAAAATGGAAAGTCTTCAAAAATTATTTAGTTGTAAATAGCCAAATTTTACACATGAAACATACTCTTTTTTTTTTTCGTTCTGATTCACCATTAATTACAAACAAATTCATCTTTTCTCTTGTGAAGAAGTCTGAAGTTTGTTGTCACTATTGTTAGATGAGTTGCATTCAAACTCCAAAAACAACAACAAAAAAGATGAAGCCAACATTGAAATTCATCTCACAGTCCGGAATTTACTTAACGGCCAGCCTGTGCACTGTGATAAACGGAATGATGATCCGGCAACATGTCTTTATCCATGGTTTGCTTTAATTAACGCCGGCTTGTTTGTTGAAAAGATGATTAATATGCCAATGAAAATTGCATAATTGAATACCACAACACTGGCACAATCAGAAAGACACATGCAGTTTTTTGATTAACATTTATTATTATTATTATTGTGCTTTTTAATGTACCCTTCTCACTATGAAATGATGCAGCTCCTTGACCAAGAGGTGAAAGGAAACAGGGCTGAGGGCAGGATACTCCGTGAGCAAGAGTAAAGCACAATGCGGCTTAATCAGAATGAAACGGTTCTTTAGTTAAAATGGTCTTTAGAATTTCAAAATGCAGGCCATCACCAATTAAATATATGTGCCAGCCAAATATAAAATAGTATTATTCTGGCTGATAGCAGGAATTAAAAATATATGTATTTCTAAAAACACAAGACATCTGTATAATATCAAGAATGGTGACCCTAGTTTAAATTTGCATATTTTCGATACAAAATGATCTTTTTAATTACCTCTTTCTTCCAATATTAAAATTTTAGATAAATATTTTAAAATATTATTCTAAAATGCTAACTTAAGATTAGAAAGTGCTTTCAATAAATAATGTTAAATGCATTTTGTAGACATCATTTTGTGGAAGACTGGACATTTTCCTTTTTATTTTATTCATTCAAGTAAATAGTATTTATTCAGCCATGTCCACATGCCTGGCTCTACACTCTGTACTTGGGATTTAGTTGTAAGTAAGAGAGAGCCCTTGACTTCAAATTACTCACTCCAGAAATGTTAAAATAAAATGATACAAGAAAAGTTGGATTTCTATTTTCAGAATCATCTCAGTATCACTTGTTAAAGAAAAAGTTGATAATCAAGTACATCATACATCTATGTGTACAATGTAGAGCTGTGGCCTAGTGCTAACCCAGCAGGTAAGAGGTTACTTTTCTGAATTATAGACTTTTAGGATTTTCTATAGCCATTTATTTAGAAATAATGCCATATTACATTTTCTATTAATAAAACACTAAGATTTTGCCAGAATCTAGTATATACATAACAGTCAGTAAAAGTAAAAATGAGTAAAAATTGAAAAAAAAAGATTTTTAATAACTTTTAAACTTACTAGGAGGTTATTTGCTTTAATATTCCACTCTTAAGAGCTACACAAAAACTCAATGAGACAATTAGCTGCTAAATTCTTTTATAAAAATCTTCAGATGCTTAGTTTATGCTAAAAACATAGGAATGTGATGAAATAATCAGTTTCTAATGATTTTAAATAAGACAAGCACCAAAATATAATTTTTCTTATCATAATTATTAATAGTTATATGATCTTACTACTCAACAATTTAGCATATTTCTTCTAAATAGAGAATATTTCAAACAGATTTGTCTAACTGATTTACCACAAATATGACTCATTGTGACCACTGATACTGTGGTTCCAAGGGACCGCAATTGTGATCCGGGTTCCATCACCCTGTGTCCTCTGTACTGAGAACTCCTTATGGTATCCTCCAGAGATGTACCATCATATTACACTTTGGTGCGTAACATATCAACACCACATGCTTCATCTCAGTTAATATATGAATTTATAAGCAGTTCTAAAGGTTACATTAAAATGATACTAAAAATATTTGAAAATGAAGGAAAAGAGGTTTAAAATGGAGATTAAAGTTTAAAACAATAATCTCATAAGGATCAGGAAAGGTCAAGTTTCCTTAAGGGAGAATGATTTCCAGCATAGAAAAGTTCTTTAGAGGTCTGAAGCCTGGTTCATTCACACAGAACCTGTGCTGCTTCAATTCTTGATCTCTAGCAAGCCATTTAACTGCAACCCCCCACCCCTGACAAGTCTGTTTTCTTTTCTGAAAAATGGTAATAATGAAGTCTCAGATGTGGCAGAAACTACTATTTAACTCCCACTATTTGCTTCCTATTCATCTTCTATTAGTATCCTTGATTTTCAATCAGCAAGCAATCTAATTCTGCCTCTTGTGCAAGCAGGTGTGCAAGGTAAACTCTATCAAATGAGATGAAACAGAAAAGGTACATATAATTCCAAGAGGTCTCTATAAAGGGAAAGAAAGAACCCTACTCCAGACTTACTTTCTTCTTGCCCACTGGGATCAGAAATGACAACTGGGTGTGACCCTAAACTCCATATACATATATAAACTCCTTCTGCATATAAGCCAATGGTATTTTAGAATGTTGCTCACTTGCAGTCAAAACAAATATTAGCTGATAACCTTAATGTAAGCTGTAGACTTTAGTTATAAAGATGCATCAGGGACCCGCACTGTGGTGTAGTGGGTAAAGCCTCCGCCTGCAGTGCTGGCATCCCATATGGGTGCCAGTTTGAATCCTGGATGCTCCACTTTCCATCCAGCTCTCTGCTATTGCCTGGGAAGGAAGTAGAAGATGACCCAGGTTTTTGGGCCCCTGCACCTGCAAGGGAAACCAAGAAGAAGCTCCTAGTTCCTGGCTTCGGATTGGCACAGTTCTGGCCATTGCAGCTATCTGGGGAATGAACCAGTAGATGGAAGACCTCTTTCTCTCTCTCTGCCTCTGCCTTTCATATAACTCTGCCTTCAAATAAATAAATAAATCTTTAAAAAAAAGATGTGTCAGTGTAGGTTCATCAACTGTAACCAATGCACCATTCTGGTGGGTGATGCACATGATGGTAGAAGCTATGCATGTGTGGGGGCAGGAAGTAGGTGCTATACATCTCTGGTGACGGTGGTAATGTGGTTTTTATTTTTTTGTTTGTTTAGTTTACTACTATGTGGCAGACCCTGTTCTAGACCAAAGATTAATAAAATCCAGTCCATATTCTGCATTTGTAGGTAAAACTTTGTGGGAACATATTTATGACCATTCATTTACAAATTTATATCCATTCATTTGCCATTGGCCTCTTGCTGCTTATGCCAGCAATGAAAGTATATATTTCCTGCATTTATGAAAACCACTTCCTGTTCAAGAGTACTATGATGTTTGCATCCTAATAGGGATGATACATAATGAATAAATGAAAATTTAAACATCTAACTGCATATAACTTTTAACAATAACAACGAAACACAAAAAGTGACAAGCCATCATAAGTACTTCACCAGACTTACGAGTATATCCTAATTATGAAGACAGACTCTCAAAACCTTATATAACTAAAGTAAGTATAATGTAACTGGACTCCTGATTTTTATCACAGCCTTGTTAAGCACCCTTGGGGTAACATGGCTTCCCATATATCTTGCTCATAGAGAAAAAAATATACAATAGGAAGCTAACATGCATCTCTGGTCTATCCAACAGACACAGTTCTCATTTCAATAAATGAACGGGCATTTTCTATTTGTCAGTCTCTTACAAGCTCTTCATCAGTACCCATGAGTCTGAAATTTTTCCAAATTGCTATGCTCCCAATTTTTTCAGTTAAAAATATTCCTTATTATTATGCAAACTTAAATGATTTTTCTTCTGTACAGTTTGTCATTGATGACAAAGACTCCTGGCTTAAGTGTAAAAAATTTATGTCCCTCCCCTTACTTCTCAAAACAGAATCAAATGTCTAAAAGAACAGTTAATAGAAACAACCTTCCCAGGACAAAATCATTTCAATCATTTCAATTCTCCAAAGTTATAGAAAAAAATCTAAATACCTTTTTTAAACCAAGTTGATTAAAACATGGACACACATACACACTCAAAACAACACACACTACAAATAAGGCAACTTTTGAGAGCATTTTAAAATTGAGTTCTAAAAATCAGACCTCATAATACATATATCCAGAAAAGTTATGCATCATCTCTCAAGCAGCAACACTAAAATATTAGGACTAGATATCCAGTAAGGTGCTTAACTGAGTAGAGAGCCCATTCCAGAGGGTTCAAGTGACTTCTTAGGAGATAATCACCTTCTCAATTCTAGAAGTAGGATTATGAGTCAGGCAGAAGGAAAAGTGACAATCAGAAAGATCCATTTCTGTAAAAGCTTAAAAAACTGCCTCCATTTTCTCTCTCCCTGGTGAGCTTTTCACGTGAATCACCCAAGGCTCAGAGGATGGAACCTTGTGTTACTGAAATTACTCCAGTATCTTAATAAGGCCATGCCTCGCCAGATGATAAGCATATGTTGTAATTTACCAGTAATGCCTTAAATTTCTACAAAAAGGAACTTAAGTCACCCCCTCCCCTGGTTTTCCTCCTGTTACTCTCTCAGTTCCATTTCACTCCCATTGGCTAAATCCTTTCACCCTGATGCTACAAGAACCTTTCCTCTTGGTAGTACACATTTTCTTCCTTAATATTCTGGTCTCCTGGGGCAGCTATTGTGGCACAGGGGGTTAAGCTGCCTCTAGGAATGCCCATATTCCATATTACAGTACCTAGAATGAAATCCCACCTCCACTTTGATTCAGCTAATGTATCCTGGGAGACAGGAGATGATGGCTCAAGAATTTGGGTCAATGCCATTCACCTGGGATGAAGTTCCTGGCTCCTAGTGCGTGCACACTCTCTCTCTCTCTCTCTCTCCCCCCTTCTTTTCTCTCTCTTTTTCTCTCTCTCTTTCAAATAAATAAAAATAAGTAAAATATTCTCTTATCTCCTGCCATTGCTGTAAAAAAATCTTCAGTGATGTCCTGGGCCTCCTTACTTTGAAGATTCCAGTTGCTCTCCCTACTTCGTTGAAGTTCTCATTATCTTTTTGTAGAGATTATTACATTTGTTTTCTAATTCATATGATCCAGGCTTACAGTCCAACATATTGCCTTCTTTCTAAAAACACACCCAACATTTTTATTCTCATTCTTAATTAAAAACATATAAGGCAGTAATTTCTACACTGATATTGTCACTGTCCAAAGGCTGGCTATTGGATTCCATGTTTGGCTATGCTACCCTGGGCACCTGTGGCCAAATATTAAGCCTTAGGGCCACACTAAGAGGGGAGATGGACGGAGGCCATTTCATGAAACCAGGCTCTTATATGGGCTATACTTACCAACATATGAAGTTACCAGGAAAGTTTTATTTTTGCTTAATTTGGACTTCAGGTGGTAAAAATACACATATTTTTCCTAAGAGTGTTATCATTGGCCCATCAGTCTTTCTTTATCAGGGTTTTGTGGTAGAATTTATACCATCTTATCTCTGAGAATGCCAACCTCCGTTAATAAACTGGCACCAAAATTAGCCCAAGCTAATAATATTTCTAGGACAGCTGATAGATAAAAACATAACAACTGCTCTGGAAATATGTTACCAAATTACCACAAATTCCTCAGATGAAATCCCCCTAAGATAAGCTCACAACCCAAAATTGACAGATATATAGATAAATACATAGATTCACCAGACTAACAATAAAATAGTAACTGGCTCCCATATCTACTGGTGATGGCAGAAAATAATGTTAATATGTATTGAGTAATTACTCTGTGCATGCACAATTCTAAAAACATTTCATTTATTTGCATATTAAGTACACATAGTAATTCAATGAATAGTTATTATTATCTCCTTGTATAGTTGAGGAAACTGATTATAATTAATTTGAAAGATGCAAAAATTAAATATATTTAAAATAACTAGTGATTTTAAAAGTAATTTATAAGTCCATAAGAATAAAACAAAGGCTGGCGCCGCGGCTCAACAGGCTAATCCTCTACCTTGCGGCGCCGGCACACCGGGTTCTAGTCCCGGTCGGGGCGCCAGATTCTGTCCTGGTTGCCCCCCTTCCAGGCCAGCTCTCTGCTATGGCCCGGGAGTGCAGTGGAGGATGGCCCAAGTGCTTGGGCCCTGCACCCCATGGGAGACCAGGATAAGCACCTGGCTCCTGCCTTCGGATCAGCACGACGCGCTGGTCGCAGCGCTGGCCATGGCGGCCAATGGAGGGTGAACCAACGGCAAAAAGAAGACCTTTCTCTCTGTCTCTCTCTCTCTGTCTCACTGTGCACTCTGCCTGTCAAAAAAAAAAAAAAAAAAAAAAAAAAGAATAAAACAAATCACTATAAAAACAAATCCGATATAATTAAAAATTGGAATTTCTAGAAATTAGTACATTTAATTTGAACCCTCAGAGAGAACTTAAACAACTGATTGAATACAGAGGAAGAAACTAGTAAGAAAATTTATTAAAATACACGGACCAGGGGCCAGTGTTGTGGTACAGTAGGTTAATTCATCTCCTGTGGCACCAGTTTCCCATATTAACACTGGTTCCATTCGCAGTTGTTTCATTTCCCATCCAGGTTCCTGCTATAATATGCCTGGTAAAGCAGTGGAAGATGGCCCAGGTGTTGTCTCTGACATCCAAGAAACCCAGATGGAGTTCCAGGCTCCTGACTCTGGCCTTGGATCAACCTGAACCATTGTGGCCATTTTGAGAGTGAACCATCGAATGGAAGTACTTTTGTTCTCTCTCAGTCTCTCTCTCTTTCTCTCTCTCTCTCATGCTCGCTTAACTCTCACTCCATCTCTCTCTAAGTCTGCTTTTCAAATAAATCATTAAAGAAGGATACATGTACATGGAGGGCAAAATGAATAGTTCATATCTGTAACATGAGTTACATGTAAAAAGAAGCAACAGAAATGTTTGAAGAGATAATGGGTAGAATTTTTCAAAAACTGATGAATGAAATCAATCATTCTATTTGAGAAACACAAATTATACAAACCAAACAATAAAGTCAAACCCAGTTTGATAATGTGCAATGGTAAAACATCAAAGTCTATTAGAAGATTTCAAACTAATCAAACCAAAAAGGTAGAAAATCTACAAAGGAATTGTAATTAATCTGGCAATCTTTCCCATAGCAATAAATAAAGCCAGAAAATTATGCAATTGATATCTTCAAAGAGAAATTAATTGTTAATATATAAACTTTTATATAGGGGCCGTTGACATGGTATAGCAAGTAAGGTTGCTGCCTGCAGTGCTGGCATCCCACATGGGCACCGGTTTGAATCCCAGCTGCTCCACTTCTTTAGCGATTTATTTATTTATTTGAAAGAGTTACACAGAGAGAGAAGGAGAAGCAGAGAGTGAGCGAGCAAGCGAGAGAGAGCGAGAGCGAGAGAGAGAGAAAGCACTTCCAGGTTCTGGTTTGAAGCAGAGTAACAGGGACTCGTACCTACACCTATATGGGATGTAGGCACTGCAGGCGGCAGCTTTACCTGCTACATCACAGCGTCAGCTCCTCTTCCACTTCTGATTCAGCTCTCTGCTATGGCCTGGGAAAGCAGTAGATGATGGCCCAATTCCTTGGGCCCCTTCACCCATGTGGGAGACCTGAAGGAAGCACCTGGCTCCTGGCTTCGGATTAGTAAAGCTCTGGTCATTTTGGCCATCTAGGGAATGAACCAGCAAATGGAAGACCTCTTTCTCTCTGCCTCTCTGTAACTTTGCCTTTCAAATAAATAAATATTTTTTAAAAAAACATTTACTATAGCCAGTTTATTATTCAACATTTAGGATCAAATAAAGTGTGTTTTGGGGCTTGGAAGCACTGAGAGTTTCCTATCAAGAGATTATGCAGTTACCTCAAAACCTTCACGGAGAAAGGAATTACAAGGTAAGTTTAGAGTTTAGGGGTGGACATTTGGTCTGGCAGTTATACTTGGAAAGGCTGCTTATCATATCAGAGTGCTGAGGTTTGATTCCTGGTTTTACACCTGATTCTACTTCCCATCTAATGTGCAGTCTATGAGGCAGCAGGTAATGTCTCCAGTAACTCGATGGGAGACCTAGATTGAGTTCTTAGCTTCCAGCTTCAGCCAGGAATGCCCTGGCCACTGTCGGCCTTTGAGAGTGATCCAGAATATAAGAACTCTGTTTCTCTTTTTCTTTCTTGCTTTCAAATAAAGAACTAAATTTAAGATGTTTGCAAAGAAAATGTATTTTGGTGTAAAAATACCTGAAATCCATGCATCTTCAAAGATATTATGAAAATAATGCACATATTTCAGCTGCATCAAAATAGCAATATGTTTTTATTTTCATTAACCATGAAATTTTGAAGTGTATCTGCATTACGAAGCAAGAAATTTGGCTCAGCAATAAGAAAAAATTTTTTAAAGATTTTTATTTATTTATTTGAGAGGTAGAGTACAGACAGTGAGAAGAAGGGACAGAGAGAAAGGTCTTTCTTCCGTTGGTTCACTCCCCAAATAGCCATAATGGCCGGAGCTATACTGATCCGAAGCCAGGAGCCAAGAACTTCTTCCTGGTCTCCCACATGAGTGCAGGGGCCCAAGTACTTGGGTCATCTTCTATTGCTTTCCTAGGCCATAGCAGAGAGCTGGATTGGAAGAGGAGCAGCCAGGACTAGAACCCGTGCCCATATGGGATGCCAGCGCTGCAGGCAAAGGATTAACCTACTGCGCCAAGGCGCCAGCCCCTCAGCAGTAAGAAATTAAAGAAGTGAGATTCAAGAAGTAATAATGGACAAGAATGCAAGTAAGCAAGCAGGTAAATACAAGAATAAATTATAATACCAGTAAATTCTAACATGTCAGAAAAGAAATAAAAGAAAGAAAAGAATAAATTAGAATATTAGTAAATTCTAACGTATTTGAAAAGAAACCACGCACAATGGAAGGAATTCCTGGAGACTAAATGATCATTGTTTGGGAGAAGATTTTAATTAATGATTGATTTTGCTAGTGTAGGAAATATCAAGATGAACATTTAAAAGAAACAACTACAAAACACAAGTGAAAATTTCATATTTTCCATGTTAGTGGATGTAAAACGGAATTATCAAAAATATTTACTAAAAAAGTTTGTGGGAGGATGGAAAAATGAATCAGAGTGCATTATATATGCTCTTATATGGTAGAAATAAGTAGAATTAGGTTAGTATTCACAATAAATGCAAATGGAAGAAAACATGCAATTAATGGACTAAAAATCTAAGCTCAAAACTTTGAAAATCTACTAGTATGTAACAGATGTGGGCAATTTCCAAAACAAGGAAATACAAAGGTAAATGAGTAGAGAGAGAGTATAAGAAAAATATGACAGTAGAGGCAATAGAATTATATCCAAAATCATTAGGGATAAAAAGAATAATGAAATAATTATTGAAGTAGTGATTCAGTAGGAAAAAAAGGAGACTTGTATGCACTTAATAATACAGCCTCAAAATACAAAAAGCAAACATTCATTGAATTATAAAAGTTAATATATTCATGACCATAATGGGAGATGCAAACATATCTCACAATGATTGGTACATCATACAGAACTATTAGATAATGAGAACAACCAAATTAAAATGCTTCATCAAAGGGAATCTGCATCTAATAATTTATTATTATAAATATAAATATTGTGAACACACAGCTAGAATTTGGCCACCTGCCAGCCAGAAATGCAGCCTTCACCAGAACTGCAACATACAGGCACACTGATTTCAAGCTTCCAGACTCCATGGCTGTGAGAAAATAAATTTTTGTTATTTAAGCCATACAGTCTATGGCTTATGCAGCTTATGCAGATTAATATAGTGAAAAAACAGCTAATAAAACATAAAGGAAGCATTATAGTCCAAGTTAGTAAAAATACCAGTATTACTATTGTTCCACAGAAAGTATGATGTAACATCTTCTCCTAGCCCATACTATATCATTTCTACTCTGATATTTGTGATCCAATAATTCTGTGAACTGGATTTCCTTGAAATGTAATCCCACATTATAATTTTAGGAAATGCATTGCATGGAGTTATTACTTTTGAAAATAGTTCTCCTTCCCACAAAAAAACTTTTCGACTTTTACAAAATATGTCTCTTTCTTCAATTAATTTTACATTAAATTGTTGTAATCTACTCATTGTATGAGCTCAATAAATATTTATTAAAGAGGAAAATAAGTCTCATTAATAGGAAGGGTTCAAGCGAAAGACAAGAGCAAAAGCTGCATTTTATGGAACTTAATTTCTTTGAACATGTGCCTGGAATCTACAGTGACACTAAAAACAATACCTGGGACTGTTCAGATATGGTTATATTCATAGGTGCACAGTTGTACATGTAACTGCCATGTAAATGGAAGATATGTGCATGAATGCAGACGTAGGAAGATGAAATGATTCTGAAAGGAAGAAAGAAGTGGCAAATTAGATAAGGTATCAATGTTTCCTGGGCAAATATTGCTCTTTTCTTTCCAACACCATGCGCACCTGCAGTTCAGAGAGCTGGACATAGGATACGTGGTTGCTCCCTATTCCTATGTACACCATGAAGAATTCAAAATGTACCCCAGACAAATGAAACTCAAAACAGCTACCCATGAGAAGAGATACTGACAAGGAAACCATGTACTGCCAAAATCACTTGCTCTCAAAAACTTATCACAATGTATCATCCTTGGGTTCTTCTTTAAAGACAATTAAGTTTCAAAAAAAAAAAAAGAAAGAAAGAAGGTGGAGGAAGGAAGGGTAAAGAGAAAGGGAAGGGGAAAAAAGCAAAATCACCTTCAAGAAGCAATAACAACGAAGAGCCCTTTTTAGACCATTGAGGAACAGTCCTCTCAGTTTTTTTTATTCCATTCTTTCTTTGTTTCTATCTGTTTCTTTTTCTTTCTTGGACCAAACAGAAGAGGAAGGAAAAGGGGGGCAGAGTGGGTGGGAAGGTGGGTGTGGTGGGAAGAAGTACTATATTCCTAATGTTGTATTTATGAGATACATAGAAATAAAAATAATAATAAAAATAAATGTTAAAATATCTCATCAATAACTCAACATGCAGTTTTTGGTTCCCTGCTACATTATTTGATTCTTAAGGTGAGTTCAAGCGACTCACCAACACCAATGCTTTGACAAATATGATGTAATAAAGATAGCTTTACAACAGCATAAAACAAACATAAGTCCAATAACTGATATACAGAAAAATGAGTTGGATTTTACATTAAAAGTCTGGCAAAGTATTAACTATCATTAAAAAAAAGCAGCAGCAGTCCACCACACATGCAATCATGATTTTTATAAACATGTTTCACAGCCTATCTTCCAGTTATGGAACAGAAATACTGTAGATTCTCTCAGAAAAATAAGCATAGATGTCTGGTACTTCCAACATTAAACATTCTTTTGTTTCCAGTAACAAAGTAGTCCATGAATTGTCTAAAATGTAATACAACAAGTTCTTCGAACAATTTCCTTCTTATTTATAATACCTTATTCCTAATCACTGTCCTTCAAGAAAGTTAGTATTAACTAGTTCACAAGTGTTAAATAAACTACATTTACCTTAAATTTTATTATATTCATTACTATATTATTTAAATGGTTCAAAAGAATTACTACATTTTTGGACATTAACTTTTATGTACAAGACACTGAATTATAAACCATAGGGAATAACATCTACATTTTTTAAAAATCTTTTACTCCTAGCTCATATGATTGTTATAAGAACAAATTCAATTAATGGAAAACATTTCACTATACTTCAATATTAAACACAAGTTAGCCAATTTCACAAATTCTTGAAAAATATATCCAAATCCACTTGCAGTTCATACATATGTTGTCTAGGAGAGTCTTTACTATGTCCCTGAATAGGAATTTTATTACTGTAAGATTTTTCTATTTTCCCATGTAAATAGGTATACCTGCACATCTCTAAGAACAAATAAAAACCAAGTGCAGAGTTTGCACATACTTGCACAGTCTCCTTTTCTCAACTGCCTTGTGAGATAATTCAGGACTGAACGCAGAGAGGCCCTGGGCTGCCATGGGGACTAATACTCACAGGTTGTCATGGCCCGCAGTGACAGCCATCTGTCTACTCCAAAACTACTCCCCAGCTCCCCAACTGCCTCGCCACTCTCCATCCAAACATCAACAACTACTGGAGCATGCACATTTTAAAAAGGGTATTTTTAAATGAAAAAAATTATAGGTGAAGTTCTTCACTCAATAAACACCAATTGCCTATTATGAGCTGCACACTATGCTAACCACTAGTAATCACATGGGAAGCAAGACAATGTTCCCATCCAACAGTGCTTCCAGGCTGTTAGGGGCAGACTGAAAATCACCCAAGACACTAACTTCAGGGACAGAAAGGGCCATGAAGGGGGCATCCTCTGGAAGCCTACATGAGAATGCATGCCATTTTAAGGGCAATTAAAAATCATATTTATCCTGCAAACTCATAGTAAATAGCATTATCCAGAATAAATATTTTTGACAATTTTTTGGACAGGCAGAATGGACAGTCAGAGAGAGAGAGACAGAGAGAAAGGTCTTCCTTTTCCGTTGGTTCACCCCCCAATGGCTGCTGTGGCCTATGTGCCGCGGCCGGTGCACCACGCTGATCCAAAGCCAGGAGCCAGGTGCTTCTCATGGTCTCCCATGCGGGCACAGGGCCCAAGGACTTGGGCCATCCTCCACTGCACTCCCAGGTCACAGCAGAGAGTTGGACTGGAAGAGGAGCAACTGGGACAGATCCAGCACCCCAACTGGTTAGAACCCAGTGTGCCGGCACCACAGGTGGAGGATTAGCCTATTGAGCCGTGGTGCCAGCCAGACAAATGTTTTTGATGTGACTCAAGTACACACCAAAATTTTTCATAAAGGTTTCAAAAAGCATCAAGATCTTCAATGTTATTCCATGAAATTCTGAGTCTGTAGCTCTGGCTATCTGTTGTTTTGAAAGCTACCTACATTATTTAATGGTGCACATCTCTGAGCAACACTTTCTTAATATGACCTTGTAAGGCTTAATTTTAAAAACACCTGATTTTTAAAATAAACTGCAAATAACACATGAAAATTAAAAGTTGCTTTCTAACACAAGAACCATTTCTCTAAATCAGTAAGAGAAGTGGTAAGAATTCTGTTTTTAAAATTTTATACTGGCTGAAGAATTTTGTTTTCACCACTTACAAGAAAAAACTATTTACTAATGATTTCCAGACACAATATTAAACATGCTTTTTGGGTTTCACACTGAAATACATAACCAGCCATATCCACAAAATTATCTTAAATCCAGGCCAGCTTCTTCCTCAGCTTAAATCTTTTGGCACTTGCAAATTTTCTTTGGCCATAGCATTGTGAGCAGACACTTCATAAGTTCTAAGCAAATTGCTAGCATGAAATAGCTCAAACACTTGATCTCTGCTAACAATCAAAGGTTTCTGTGAAACTTGTACATGAAAGCTGTTTGGAATTGATGGTTTTTATTTATGTGCACAGGGCACCAAGAAGAAACACCAAAGTGTTTCCTAATTTCTAGGCCAAACCTAACTTCAAACTCATCATTGGTTGAGGGTCATGACAGTGAGAAGCAGAGAAGTTCTTTACAAGGGGTTGGGGATTTTTCTTGGAAAGGTTGCCTCCTGGTTATAAAATTAGAAAGAGGGAAGAATTAAAATGATTATGCTCTAAAAATGACTTAGTAGAAGTGACAGGGTTGTTTTTAACCTAAATATTTTTTAAGTACCAAATTTGTCACTCCTCTAAGTTATATGTTACTAACTGTAAAATCTCTTTATTGCAGCCATAAAAGAAATGAAGTACTTTTAGCCAATGTTTTTCAATAAATCAGGAACTCTATTCAATTCACATTTATTTGCTTATATGGACATTCTTTTATTGAGTGAACTGTATCACAGAATGAAGTACTTCTGAGAAGCCCCCAAAGGCTCAGGAAGTTTCCCTGGGGGCAACAGGCCTGGGAAGCTGTGACTCAAAAATGAAAATGATAGCAGCTAACACTAGCTGCTACATATGGATTTAGAGGAGAGTGATTCACCAAGGATGGACAGTTTCAAAGTCACACTTTCCAAATGGTCACTTCTATACTCAGCTCATCATATGATGGTTTTAATTGCCCTAATTTAAAATATTCACCTATTGGGTTTGCAAATTATTATGCAATTTTATAATAGCTAAAGGGTGATAATTAATGACTATCAAGTTAGTTTATAAGAAAATAAATGATACAAATTTTCCATAGATTTCTTGATTTTCTATTAATATAAGAAGTTATGGTTTTCATAGTAGTTGCTCCTTGGTCACTTTTTTTTAAACTTATCATAACATCATGAAGAAATAGAAAAATGATGGAGAAAATAAGGAGGAGGGAAGTAACTAAATTTCTGATTTTCTTCTCATTAACATCTCCATTGAAAATGTTTATAATAAGGACTGGCCTTTGATGTAGGGGAGAAGACATTGCAGCTTAGAAGTGTCTGGGTTTGAGTCCCAGCTTAGCTCCCAATTCCAGCTTCTGCTTCTGGGAGCCAGCAGATGATCGGGCAAACAGATGGGTTCCTGCCACCCAAATTTAAGACTTGAATTGTGTACCTGACTCCAAGTCACTGCTGTGTTGGGCATGTGGACAGTGAACCAATATACGAGTTCCCTACCTCCTTTCTCTCTCTCTACCTCAAAATAATAAATAATTAAATATTTTAAATGTTTATAATATATGTTATATATTGTAAATTATATATTTAGATATCAAACACAGAAGCAGAGAGACAGAAGTAAAATTGAAACCAAAAACTAAAAAGGAAAATCTTACAGGGGCATGTCCAGTAGTCAAGAACCTGGCTTAGTCACTTTGTTAATGGACTATCAAGTATATCATCATAATCTAATATAAATCAATTATAACTAAACTACCACAGTAGTAAAAGTGCCATATGGCAGGGTAGCCTGTTTCAGCCAGCACAGACCCGTAAGTGCTTTGGAACTATTCCAATCTAAGCTGCAAAACAAAAGAAGAGTCAATTATGTTCTCTCCCAGTGTGTAGTATGTTTGCCTGTGTATGTGTTAGACAGGATTTGTGTGTCTATAGATGTAATGTACGCATATGAACATGCACTGGCAGATAGAAAACAAATGCATTAACAGAAAGTACGTTTAAAGTCTGAGTCCCTATAATTCTGAAGGCTTTGGAAGTGGGGGAGAAATGCACTCTTTTAATTCTATTAATCCATGGGAGTTCCTTCTAAATATAAAAGATTGTTAAGACAATAATCCTAACCCGGTGGCCTTTAAACCGTATCATTGGCTCTCCTAAAATCCTCTGTGGAATAGTTGATTCATTTATTTCCTCTATTACCACCATAATTAAATAGGTATCAAATCATGAAATATGGGGGCAGGGTATATGGCACAGTGATTAACCTGCCACTCGGGATGATTGGGTTCAAGTCCCAGTTCCCCTGGCATTGGATCCTGGAAGAGGGGTCAGTTGGAGAAAGGAAGGGAAAGGTTTAATCCAGGTGAATGAAATTAAAGGGATAACAAATACAAAATAGGGCATACAGAAATCAGAGGTGAGCTATTTTTCATATTTAAGTTATTTTCCAGGTATACAGAGTAAGTTGTGTTAACTCTAATCATTAATGATTTAAGGACATGCATTCTAAGGTGCTTTTTGAGAACAAAATGTTTTCTAGGTTAACCATCAATGATATTTACTTGGATGGAATAATGAATTGATAATTTAGTTATTTAAGATTCATGCTTTAATTTGGTAGTACCAAGCAAATAATAAGAGATGGATAACTCTGCTTAAGTTTTAAAGTATGTAATAAATACTGTTTTTAAAGCATTCTTAAATACCGAAAAAAAAAAAAAACTTGTTTCACATAGGTTTAGCCAAATTAAATGAAATGCCTCCAATTTATTTTTCAGATGGTCTAAACATGTTCCCAAAGATCACAGTACATAAAATTTTAGACTTCATTATTCAGTTTATCTGGGATGGTGCTCCCATAATTCACAAACCACATTTTGAGAAACACTGGCCTAGAAAACTGGGGTCCTGGGTACTAATCCAAGTGACTCTGTGAAAAAGTCAAATCCTGGCAATTTAATCTAAATCATTATTATTATTATTATTATTGACAGGCAGATTAGACAGTGAGAGAGAGAGAGAGAAAGGTCTTCCTTCCATTGGTTCACTCCCCAAATGGCCACTACAGCCGGCGCTGTGCCGATCCGAAGCCAGGAGCCAGGTGCTTCCTCCTGGTCTCCCATGCGGGTACAGGGCCCAAGACTGGGGCCATCCTCCACTGCCTTCCCGGGCCACAGCAGAGAGCTGGACTGGAAGAGGTGCAACCGGGACAGAATCCGGCACCCCGACCGGGACTAGAACCCAGGGTGCCGTGCTGCAGGCAGAGGATTAGCCTAGTGAGCCTCAGCACCAGCCATCTAAATTATGTTTATTATAAAGGTACATTATATGTGCATTAGAATTTAGTACTAGTTCTGATAGAATTATAATTAAACGGAACTGCTCTAGTCAAAATGGAGATTCTGGTTAATAAATTGAGATCAGCTGAAATAAATAGAAAACGTAAAAAGAAGCTCTCAACAAGCAAGAGTCTATTTGAGGAATATGGAAAATGTTCTGCTTGCCTACTGTCTACATTCCTCAATTCATAACCTGCATCCTGAGTCTGGGAGAAACATGTTAGTGCTTGGCCAGTCATAATCTACTCACTGATGAGCAGACTTGACACCCAACTGATCTTGCTACCAATCAATAAAGTAAGCATATCTCCTTCCATATCCCAGAATTTGCCCAACTGCAGATTGATGCAGTGATATCACTTCAATCTGGAAAATACTAATTAATTTGTTCTGATGTTTCTTTGGGGTTTTTATTATATTCCTGAAACAGACTTAACCATGATACATTCAAATGTATGTTTCTACCTCTTTCCCATCCAGTGAACAAGTTAAGCCTATCTTGCCCATCTTTCTGGCCTCAAACCTAGTAAGTATTGAATGCATGTATACGAATCACACATTTAAAAAGATCATCACTCTGCCCAATTCTGTCCTGATGCTGATAATGAGCATATTCATAATTTGCAAGTGAAATTCAGTGACAGAAACAACCAAACAAGAGAACAGACCTAACACATTGTAGGAATCATGAAAAGAATGACAGACTGAGAAAAGTTAAAGAAATAATCAGAAATTGTTTCTGATAATACCTCAGGAGAAAGATTTTAAGTATGTTACAAGCAGTCAAAAAAACAAAAGCCATACATCATAGAGCAAGAGTGAGTCGATTTATGAAAAATGTGAGCCATTATTTTATAGGAAACATTAACTGTAATAGATCATTTAAATCATTTTACATTTAGTAATTCTTAACATAAAACAATGGAAAACATTAAAGATGGTTATTTTAAATTACAAATAGGGAACATAACACTTACTAAATTATTAATCAATATTAATCAATCAAATACCCATTCAAAACTCTTTGCTTCTGTATTTGCAGCTGCTTAGGAAGAGACAGAGGAGAATCAGCTACTGTCTCCACTCTGTTCATAATCCCAAGTACTATCCTCTGCAATTTACTTATTAAGAAATTTAATATTACCAATAAATCTTAAGGAAGCTCTATCTTTTGCGTTTTTTATTGATGAAAATCCTGAGGCACAACAAAGTTAAGCTACTTGTCAAAGGTTATCTAGAAAGATAACAGAGATTAAACATGAAGTCAGGTGTCCTGGCTCTGTCTGTGTTCTTATGCCTCGGGATACTCCATCTCTCTCAAAGAAGAAAGGAATTTAAAACAACAGGAAAAGAAAAAAGGTTATGTTTTAAAGTTCTTTATTACATTGGAAGTTGCTTGAGGACAACCATTATATTACAATATCCTTTACATACATGTTAACTAGCATAGTGCCTTACATATCTTTACAACAACAGCTATCATTTTAAGTTCCTATTGAGTATGTAAAATGAGAATATTTATGATGGCAATAATAATTATAACAACTAATGTCTTTGAGAATTTATTCTGCATCATATTTTGCTATGCATTTTAAATCAATGGATTCTTAAAGCTGAGGTGAACTATGAAGCTTTGTGACACTGAATAAATTATATATATATATATATATATACAACCCTATATGCAAAACAGTATCTACATCAAAGTATTTTCTTAAGAGACTAATTGAGTTAAGACAGGTACATCACTGAAAAATTACTAGAATGTAGTTAATTTCATGACAAACTTCTGCTGTTCTCATTACTTTTTATTCTTGTTTTACACAATAAAGAAATGGAGACACATGAGACTAAGGGACTTTCTCAAGGTCTCAGAGCCAGAAGGTGATGAGACTAATATTTGAAGTCAGCCAGTCTGACATATCATACTCAATAAATATTTGTCAGATGAGATGCATGCATGCATGACAGAGTACATGAGTGTTAAGAGATGGTAGGTAGAGAGGAAATCCGCTAGGTAGAAATTGAAGAGAGAAAGAAAATGGGAGATATAGTGATATAAAAGAGTAGAGGATTGAGAGACAGAGAGGGTAAGAATAAGAGAGGGGAAGGAGATGCAAAACAAAGAGAAGTTCATTATAGGAAATCCTTCCGTAATAAGGAAGCCATTTTCTTTTAATCACAAGTAGCAATTAACTTAAGAGGGGCACTCTGAAATATTAGAGATCATACTGAGAAAATTAAAAGCAACATTAAAGCAGATTCACCTTGAAGTTGGTGAAACTTATTATATAACTGGGCAAAGATAATAGGAAAAAAATTTCTAGCGACATGGCTCCATGATCAAAGTGGTTGTACTATCTCTAAGCTACAATGTTTCTAGATTTATGTGTTAGGAGAAAGATCACCCCTCTCCCTCCACATCATTTCTTCCCCCTTTGGGGAAAGTAGGTTTGAATTTAGGAAGGTCTTCAAGAAGGAATCTTTCATGTAAAAAAATAACTGTTCTGTATTCAGCAGAGCAGTTGAGAGTAAAGAAAGAGGATTAATGGTTCGAAGATTGGAGACTTTAGAACTACAGTGGGGATTTATACACGGGGTTATTGGGAAATAAATGTAACACCTAGTAATAACTTAAATTTGCAACAATGCTAGCAAAGAGTTATATGATCCTTGCCACCTTATATTGTTGAGAGGATAGCCTGAGATGTTGATTATTAAGTGTCTGGCACAGTGCCTAGGACATAATAAATGCTAACTTAATATATCTAAGCTATTATTTTTCCTGCTGATACAATGAAAAAGAAAAGAGAGCATCTATTCCCCACCCACCTAGAAAAGCAATGACAAGCCAAGTACACAGAGGTCAGGGTCATCTAAGGTGCTAATAAGAGTAATGTTGATAGAATAGGTTATGGAGTTAAGACTGAGTAACACTAAAAATGTGCAGGCTCCTCAATGAAAGCAAAATGAAATGCTCAGTTATACACAGAGAAGGGAATTTCTGAGTATGTAAAGGTTCTAGATAATGGAGAGGAAAACAGTGTGATCGTGTAATAACACTGACACTATATGGAGAAAGACACTATTCCTTGGTCAGAGAGGGCAATAAGGTTACAGACGGTGATTGCCACAAGGACAATGAAATTTCCAGAGATAAAGGAAAGACAGAAGTCAGCACATGTATGTTACAGCATAATACTGGGAAAAATCTGAGGAAACGATGATATTAGCAAGTGAAAAAAGATAAAAAGCACTTGGTTGAACGCTAAAGTGGGTGGTCCTGGAGATGTATGGTTGAAAAAAGATGATACAGGGGGAACCATGAGGAGTGATAATGGAGTCCAAGTAAGAGTAATAAGATAGGGGTCTGTTAGGGATATTTATCTTGTTACTGGGCCAATAACAGATTCTCCCGTAGGAAGGTTTTGAAGGCAGCAATAAAGTGAGAAAGGTTGAAAACTATGAGAGTAAAGAGATTTCTATCAAATCAGTGTTTTCCTTCTATGAAATCAAAATCACCTCCCTCTTTTCTTCTTCAAGTACTTGATTATTAAAATAGGCATTTTTAAAAAGTGTTTTGATATGTTGCATGGTAACTACTGAAATTTAAGTAATGTTGATGGTACAGTGCAAGCTTCATGAGATGAGCTGTCACATCTATCTTACTGGCCACAGTATTCTTAGTGCCTAGCAGGATTTCTAGGATACCTAGAAAATAAATAAATATTTATCAACTCTTTGGACTTAACATTTCATTATCTTTTTTTTTTTACCTGAGAAGGTAAAAAAATATCGATAATATTTCTCAATATCAAGTATAAATTGGCAAGTATAAATTGTGCTTCTTTTTATTTAAAGCACATTTCAAAGCATAACACTAGGTTTTATCATTTTTCACCCATTTGCTTGTGGAGAAACTGAGGACCAGAGACATAAAGTAACTTGACCAAAAACAAAACAAAACAAAACAAACAAAAAAACCTCTTAATCCAATATTTTAAATTTTTCACTTTAGTTAAATTAACTTTGATAGAATGAGAAATATACTTAGAAGTTTTGTGGTGCAAGGCAAGGACTCTACACCCAAACTTTGCTATGATGTGTCTTTACTGGTGAAGAGTGCTGGACAGTTCCCAGGGGAGCCTTTCATCTATGCATACTTGCAGCTCAGCTGGGAAGACATATAGAATGCTTCCCTTGACCTTCTTTCATTCTCCCAACAGATTGATGAGAGAAGCATCATTTAGAACTTTTAAGCAAATTTCAAAGGTCATTCAACTAGTAAATAACACTAAGCTAGGTCTTAAATTCAGTTTTATTTAAATAAACATTCTAGGCTTTTTCTGTCCTATTATAATTTTTGATTTTTTTAAATTTTTTGGTCTTGAACTTACCCATAACATTAAAACTTCCCCAAAATAAGAATAACTTAAAGTAATTTAATTTGGCATTATGTGTTTTTATGTAGAGTATAATGACATTACTTCAAATGAACAAAATTATAATATAATGTATCAACATTTCAGTCATGTAACTTGGACAGTTAATGAATCCCTTCTGTATTTTATAAACTTCGGGATGAAAAATTATCAATGAAAACTATAATTAAAGTATTTTGTACACATGGAAATAGAAATTCACAAAGAAATGGAAATAAAACAACCGAATTATTCAGTTATTAAATATATATGACCAGCTTTGGGATATTAAGACATCTTAAATATAAAAGTGTGTAGACAACTATAAAACCGACTAATTAGCTGGCAGTTTGTAGAAATTGTCTTAATTTATACTATTTTTACTGTTATGTTTAATGGTGCAGAGAAAATTCTATATGTTAATAAAATAACTTAATCCTATGATTTCTTACCATTTACTCTAATATATGAATATGTCTTTAAAGTAGTGTTTTACTGATGAAAAATTATGCTTTCCATAGATGAGAAAAGATGTTAAAGGTAACACATCTGTACCCATAAGAAGCAGAAACTAGTTCGGTAAAGGGAATGCATTCATATTAAAATATTAAAAATTAAGAGCAATATCATAAAACCTCTGAGAAAAGCCTTGATGTTAAACCACTCATCACACAGACTTGATGAGGCATTGTCTTTACTATAAGCTCCTTCTTACATTAGAAGGAGAAACAAAGCAGAGAGTCTTCATTTTAAAATACGCTTACCAGAAAGTTTAGGTGAACATACTAGAAATAAGAAAATATATTAAAATATATTACTCAATTAAAATTATGTTTTTGCCTATTCAAAAGCAATTTTTTGTTAAGAAATTATCATTGACTTCTTAAAAACACCTTAATTTTTATTGTCAAATACCTGGATCAATATTTCATCTCTTAAAACAAAGGTTTAGAAAGCTCAAATGAAGTAGCTAGCTCAAATTTATACATTCTAAGAAATGCCACACACCTTTCTGAAATATCTGCTTTCATCTTCTATAAGTAAAATTCCAGCCACAATATCTGAAGTGCAAAAAAATTGCAAAGAATTGGCCTTTCAACTTTATAATTCAAGCCTTTTGTCACTAAATAGTTCAATTATATATGTCAACTGCATATTTTAAGCAGATATATAATGTATATAATTTCTGCTAATATAGGTTTACTGCTTGTTGGCTTTGCATTTTTAGTGTGACTTAAAAATATTAAACAATTTTATATTTTCTATAGTAAATAAGAGACGCATCTGTAAGATGTGAAAACCATGCTACCCTTTCTTTTATCATATGATACATTTAGATAACTATAGATGTACATATGGCGATAGTTCTACATTAAGTTTGTCTAAAACATTTACGGTTGAGATAAAGGCTGTTTCATTTGAGAACCAACCTCAATTGTTTTATAATTCTACATTTTATAATGTCTTAGGAGCATTACAGAATAAAACAAACCAACAAGAACAGATACCTTCTCATAATCTGTCTTGATAGTTGAGATGCTTTTGGCTCTTTCTACAGATAAATGTATATTCCAGAGAGCATTTTTCATTTATCCTTACCTACTGACAATCCTTATACTCTGGTATATGCAGTGAATGTGCAAGTCTCCTCAGAGGAAACAGTCAAGAATGATAGGAGCATCAGTTACAGAATTTTCTGCTGACATATGTGATACGATTGGGAGAGTACCTTTTCTCTACCTTCTAAAACAAAGAGTTAATCATAGCCATTAATTTTTGAGCCAGTGCAACCAAATCACGAGCAGCTCCAGAGTCAGTTTTAAGATCAACTCCAGAGGAAGAAATCCCGTAACAGTCTCCCTTCTCCATCCTTCCTCCCCCATAACTGGTGCTTGCAGTGCAGTCAGAACTTCTACAGATCACAGACATTGTTTGCCCAAGCTGACCAATCTCTAAGGCGGGTTTTTCTTCCCCCCTTCAAGATACTTCATGTTAACAGCTTGAGGGCGTTCAATCAGCACTGCTTTGATCTCGGCTGGAACTATAATTATTTAACATTGTTACATGGATTTCTATAATCCACCCCACCATTAAATCCCTTTTACACCCTCATCTTCTGAGGCCTAATCTGCATCCGTACACTTGGTTTGTCTTCTCTGCTGGTCTCATCAGGAGACTGCATTCTCCCACATCCTGACTGATGGTTTGCTCTCTCTCTTTTCCCTTCTAATGAAATAATTTTCTTACAAATTGAAATCTGCAAGAATGTCTTACGCATTTGCTCCATTTTTAAGAGCTCCCTGTTGAATACCAGTATCATCCATCATTCACTGCAAACTTTCCCTCCCCCTCTCATTCTACGGACTTCATTTATTCAGCAGAGGTTTCATGAAGATAATGGTAAGCATATATCTGAGTCTTTAACAAGAATTTCTATAAAAGTATACAAAATATTAGCAAATGTTGGGCCTGGTGTTGGGGAACACAGACAGTTCAGCCACTGCTTATGACGACAGCATCCCACATTGAGTTCAAGTACCCACTTCTCCACTTCCCCTCCAGCTTCCCGAAATACACTTGGGAAGGCAGAGGATAATGGTCCAAGACACTTAAGATCCTGTCGCCCATGTGGAAGACCCAGATAGAGTTCCTGATGCCTGACTTCAGCCTGGCACAGCCCTAGCTATTTGGGGAATGAACCAACAAATGAAAGATCTCTTTCTCCCCTTCCCTCTCTTAATCTCCCTCTCTCCTTCTCTCTCTTTCTCTGCCTCTCAATCAACCTTTCAAATAAATAAATAAATAAATCTTTTTTTTTTTAAAGGACAAAGAAGCACATGTTATGTTGTAGGTTTTGAAAGCACAAGAGGAAGGATTTGGTAACACCTTATATAGTATTAGAATACTATTAATATAATAAAAATTGAGCATACTTTTTTTAAAGAACATATTACATCAAAGTGTTTTTTTTTTTTTTTTTTTTTGGACAGGCAGTGTGGACAGTGAGAGAGAGAGACAGAGAGAAAGGTCTTCCTTTTGCAGTTGGTTCACTCTCCAATGGCCGCCACGGCTGGCGCGCGGCGGCCGGTGCACCGCGCTGATCCGATGGCAGGAGCCAGGTGCTTCTCCTGGTCTCTCATGGGGTGCAGGGCCAGCTGCATCTCATAACAGAGTATGAATTCAAGTCCCAGATACTCCACTTCCAATCCAGGCTCCCTGCCAAAGCAACTGCAAAGCAATAGATCAAGTACTTGAGATCCTGCCATCCACATGGGACACCTGGATAGAATGCTTTACTATAAACTAGCTCTTATGAATGTCACTGTATTGTCCTTTACTTACCCTTCTGACCCAGCCCTGGCTTTTGAGATCATTTGGGGAGTGAAGATTGTCACTTTTTCAAATAAATTAAATAAATAAATAAATAAATTTGAAAGGCAGAGTTACAGAGAGGCAGAGAGAAAAAAGTGTGTGTGTGTGTGGGGGGGCTTTCTATCAGTTAGTTCACTCCCCAGATGGCCACAATGCCAGCGCTGCACTGATAAGAAACCAGGCACCAGGAGCTTCTTCCAGGTCTCCCACAGAGTGCATGGGCCATCTTCTACTGCTTTCCCAGGCCATAGCAGAGAGCTGGATTGGAAGAGGAACTGCCAGGACACTAACCGGCACCCCTATGGGATGCCAGCACTGCAGGTGGCAGTTTTACCCACTATGCCACAGTGCCGGGCCCAAGGCAGATTCTCTAGAATAAATATTAGGTTCTCTGATTTATTAATTTTACCTTTATGAGTTCTTTTACTAGAATGATTAAGGATTTCTTTCACTGCATCCAACTGGATGCCATGATTGTTTGAAAGGCAGAGTCGGGGGGGGGCGGATATCTTCCATCTGTTGGTTCATTTCCAAAATGGCTGCAATGACCAGGGCTAGCCAGGAGCTTCATCTGAATCTCCTATGTGGATGCAGTGGCCTGAGATACATTAGCAGGGAGCTGGATCAGAGGTAGAGCAGCTGGGACTAAACTTGTGCCCATAAAGGATGCTAGCATCACAAGTGGCTGCTTAGCCCCTTATGCCTCAATGCTGCCCCTGGATGCCATGCTTGAATTTAAAGATTTAATATTAAACGCCCAAAGAGAATCAAGAGTATTACTAATTTCATATACTTTTTTTTAATTTTATTTACTTGAAAGTCAGTTACACACAGAGAGAAGAAGCAGAGAGAGAGAGAGAGTCTTCCATCTGCTGGTCCACTCCCCACATGGCCACAACTATCAGAGCTGCGCCAATTCGATGCCAGGAACCAGGTGCTTCCTGCAGGTCTCCCACACAGGTGCAAGGACCCAAGGACTTATCTTCCATTGCTTTCCCAGGCCGCAGCAGAGAGCTGGATCGGAATTGGAGCAGCCAGGTCTCAAACTGGTGCCCATATGGGATGCTGACACTGCAAGTGGCAGCTTCACCCACTATGCCACAGTGCTGGCCCCTAATTTCATATACTTTTAAACTACAGTTAAGACAGTTAACACATTTTTAAAAGTTAGATTTATTGAAAATGACAGACAGAAAGGGAGACAGAAAGAGACAGACAAATCTGCTCTCCACTGGCTCTCTCCACAGTGGCCCTAACAGCTGGTTCTGGGCCAGGCTGAAGCCAGGAACCATGAAATCCATCCAGATTTCCCAAATGGGTGACAGGGGCTCCAATAATTGGGCCATCATTCACCACTTTCCCAGGTGCGTTAGTAGGTGGCCAGATCAGAAATGTTGTAGTCAGAACACATTAGGCCTCTGATTCTGGCACCACCAGCAGTGGCTAAACCTCCTGTGCCATAATAACAGCCCTTATTTCATGGATTTTATAACAATTAAATATAATGGCATCTTTTATTATATTAAAATATATGATGCCTACATTTTTCATTTAACTATGTTTACCTTTAAAAGTATATAATGAGATCTAAGTTAACTAATCACCTTTTCTTTATTTTTAAAATGTACTAGACTATTCTGCTTTATATTAATCATGAATTATTAGCATGAAATGTTAGCCTTGAGCTATATGAGTTCCTAAAATAACATGCTTCCATTTTCTAGGCAGAAAAACCTATTTTATAAGAAATTAATTTTGCTACATAATTGTAATTATGATTTTACATGAATGAATAATTTGGGCTTTTCAAAAATAACTGCTTGCTCTTTATAATGAAAAGCTTTTTTTCCCTACACAACCCACCAATATGTCAAAAATGTGGAGGAAAACATTCAGTATAGATTGTTTAATGCTTTAAAAAAAATCTCACATTTATTTTTAAATTTAAAACAAAATGTAATCATTAAATTTCACAACTTAAAATAGTTACAAGATTTTTTCAAAATGAATATTATACCAAATAAAAATAAAAAGATCATTTGTTCTTATAACCACAGGGAAATTCTTGCTTTTACATTGCTTGCAGGAAGGAAGGGGAATATAATATACGTAATTTTTTTCTCCTCTTCCTCCATCAGTTTCAACTCATTTTTCTAGTGAACACAGATGCTTACGAATAATGCAGACAAATTTCATTTTAACCAAATCTCTACTGCATTTTGACTAGAACTAGTGCAATAAACTTCTTGGTGTCTAATGTCCTAACCCTGACTCACCCCCATATTATCTTGCATGGGTTATGCTCCCTTTATCTAAAATGTGGAATGTCTTCTCTCCTCTTCTCTTTTTTTTTAAACTTTTATCTAGTTAATATAAATTTCCAAAGTACAGTTTATTGATTACAATGGCTTCCCCCCCATAACTCCCCTCCCACTTGCACCCCTCCCATCTCCTGCTCCCTCTCCCATTCCGTTCACATCAAGATTCATTTTCAATTCTCTTTATATACAGAAGATAGATTTAGTTTGTATTAAGTAAAGATTTCATCAGCTTGCAACTGCACAGAACATAAAGTGTTAAATACTGTTTCAGTGCTAGTTATAGCATTAATTCACACTGGACAACAAATTAAGGACAGAGATCCCACATGAGGAGTAAGTACACAGTGACTCCTGTTGTTGACTTAACAAATTGACACTCTTGTTTATGGCATCAGTAATCTCCCTAGGATCTTGTCACGAGTTGCCAAGGCTATGGAAGTCTTTTGAGTTCTCCAACTTCGATCTTATTTAGCCAAGGTCATAGTCAAAGTGGAAGTTCTCTTCTTTCCTTCAGAGAAAGGTACCTCCTTCTTTGATGGCCCATTCTTTCTACTGGGACCTCACTCGCAGAGATCTTTCTTTTTTCTTTTCTTTTCTTTTCTTTCTTTCTTTCTTTTTTTTTTTTTTTTTTTTTTGCCAGAGTGTCTTGGCTTTCCATGCCTAAAATACTCTCATGGGCTCTTCAGCCATATCTGAATGCCTTAAGGGCTGATTCTGAGGCAAGAGTGCTGTTTAGGACATCTGCCATTCTATGAGTCTGCTGTGTATCTTGCTTCCCATGTTGGATCGTTCTCTCCCTTTTTGATTCTATCAGTTAGTATTAGCAGACACTAGTCTTGTTTGTGTGATCCCTTTGACTCTTAGACCTATCAGTGTGATCAATTGTGAACTGAAATTGATCACTTGGACTAGTGAGATGGCATTGGTACATGCCACCTTGATGGGATTGTATTGGAATCCCCTGGCACATTTCCAACTCCACCATTTGGGGCAAGTCCGATTGAGCATGTCCCAAATTGTACATCTCCTCCCTCTCTTATTCCCACTTGTATATTTAACAGGTATCACTTTTCAGTTAAATTTAAACACCTAAGAATAATTGTGTGCTAATTACAGAGTTCAACCAATGGTATTAGCTAGAAAAAAAATACTAAAAGGGATAAAATACTAAATTGTCCATCAACAGTCAGGACAAGGACTGAATAAGTCACTGTTTCTCATAGTGTCCATTTCACTTCAACAGATTTCCTTTTTTGTGCTTGGTTAGTTGTCACCGATCAGGGAGAACATATGTTATTTGTCCCTTTGGGACTGGCTTAATTCACTCAGCATGATGTTTTCCAGATTCCTCCATTTTGTTGCAAATGACTGGATTTCATTGTTTTTGACTGCTGTATAGTATTCACTTTTTCCATCTGTTGACTGTTTCCATATCACTAAGCCAAGGGGCCCTAATTGTCTACCCACCCCCAAAGCACAGCAGTTGCCTTCTCTGAGTTCCTTATGTATTATATTTTTCCATGACTTTTATACTCTCCATCAGCTTGGGGTAAAATTCTTCAATTTTTTCCTCAAGTGAAGTCTTTCCCTCTTGAGACCTTCTTACCCCCCATTTTCCAGTTCTATTATAATTTCCAATGGTCAGTCCATTTCATAATCCCAAGAAGATCAGTTACAGCCCCTGAAACCTCTGCTTTGTTCCTTCTGCTTTGGGATCATTGCTGAAAATCTCTCCTGCACAGGACAATCGATTTCCCCCTCTGCAGAGCTGACACCCAAGCAGGCTCAGTTCCTGTACAACCTGCCATGGAGGTTTCTTTAGGTCTCAGGGTTCCACTCACTTCATTCACACTCACATTTCGGATTAGCCATTCTTAAAGAAGAGTGCATTAGCTGGCCCTACAAAGGTTCCAGAATCAGGCACAAAGGGTGGAGAAAACAGCCAATTCTTAAAACCTACCTGGATTACTGGCTTTTCCTGCTTTTCAGAAATCTCCTGCTGCTGAGCTTTCCCCCAAGCTGACCTTGGTTACAGCCACCCAGACATATTCTATTACACATCTAATTACGCTTCTCCAAAATTCCCATGTCCAAGTCCTACCTCCAATTTGACCAAAGAGGCAGCCTTTAAGGAGGTCATGAAGGCTAAATGAGAAAGTAAGAATGGGACTCTAACTCAGTAGAACTGGACAACTGGATAAGATGAGAAAGACACACTAGGAGTGTGCATGCATTCAGAAAAGGTCAGGTGAAGATATGGCGAAAGCAGGCGAATTGGGCTGACAGCCACACAAAAAGCCCTTAAGTGACAGGTATACTTCAGCCTCCACTCCTTACTGCTTTCTGAATTCACTAGGGCAGAGAGATTCTTCTACAAGGTGGAAAAGGCCTCCCATGCCCAACTTGAGAGACCCTGGTTCCTATTTGCCTTATATTTGCACAATTTAAGAGTCACTAAAGTGACCTGTTTTATAACAGGTGTAGTTTTACAGTATTAGAAATTGTGGGCATGATTTAAAAAAAACTATTTCATTTGTCATCCTATTAAACAACAGGTGGTTTAATCACATTACTGTAGTTATAGTTTGTATTCCTTGTATCCCCCTTTATACAGGTTTCTGGGTAATGAGAAACATTCTGGACTGAGGAGATATTCTGTAGTTAATTTTATTGGAAAACATCTAATTTAAAGAAAAAAATGAGTAAACAGAACTGAAAACAGAAATTCTGAAGGCAGGAAACGCTTTCTGCTGTTTTCTTTTTCTCTTTATTGCTTTTATACAGAAAATGTAACTAAAATTATCATAAATTAATGCATTATTTATTAAAAATATATACTGAAAGCAGATCCTGTGAATCCCAGATACTCGGTCCTACTTTTGCACTTTCTTACAGCTTACTTGTGTAAAATCACACTCCCAACCTTATTAAAATATACTTATATGCTTGCCCTTTTCACCGTACATGATTGTGATATCCAAATATGTAATACTCTTGCTTAATACGAAAACAGTAATGGTGGAAAAAACAAAAGAATGTGTTAAAATTTCTTTCAGTCAGCAAGTTCTGTGACTACTTTTACACAGTTGAAATAAATGTCATGCCTCATGCTGGCTTCAAGAGGCTGTGCTATGAAAATGCAAATAAAGATCTTTGACTCTGTATTTCCTCAAATATAAACATATGTTTGGCATCCAATATGTTCTTTATATGCCTTCCTGTGAAAATGTATTCAACAATACAAAACAAAATTTAGAAAACATGTAGCATCTTGTAGTTTTCTTGTAAGTACAATATATCTCACACATAGCCCCCAGGGATTTCATGAGAAACGACTCTGCTCTTAGCAAGAAGCTCAGCTTCTCCTCCTTGAGCCTCCCTTTCTCATTCCCCCAAACTCTCTAGAATCTTTAAGAGCTAAGCAAGCTTCACTTCCAAACGTCATTTAGGCCACTAGAGGCCCAGACTGCTGCTATTTGCTTTCCAGGCAACAGCCTCAATTACTATTAGGTTTTTAATAGTTTCCTGACAGACCTTTTACCAAGCTCTTTGTTGCTTTGTTAATAGTTCACTGACATAACAGATCTTCGACAGACAGCCTCAGGTTCCAGTCTGGACTCAACACCCAAGACTTAGAGACACTGAAGTTTCTCTTGTCTTTCAGTCTTTCTAGTCCCAATGTGAAACAGCAGCTTGTAGAAAACACATCTAACTGGGAATGAAGCCTTCTACACAGGCAGCAAGGAAGTAAGTTTATTACATATACCATGAAATTGAATTTCGCAAAACACTAAACGTCACTTTATCTGTTAACAAGTTAAAATGGTTCCTCTGTGAATTTATCACCCTGCCCTTGGTGATCACGTCAAATGGTAATCAGCATGCCTGTATGACTTACACAATACACACTTTACCCAATACCTTCCTTTCTTCTTCTGTCCAAGCTGGTCCATCAGCGTCTTTCCCAGACTGCAGGTGATGACCTGCAGTGCTATGTGCTATGACTGCACTCTGTGACTCCATGACCACTGTATTCTGGCCATGCATTTTAATTTTCTCATTGTTTCTGCTCTGTACCATGAGCTTTCTCCATTTGGCTAAGCCTAAGTCATCTTTTTCATCCTTAGAGTTGACACATAGTTCCTCTTCAATAAATGTCGGAACTAATTATATTAATTAATTTAATCTGGGCTTACAAAGGTGCAAGGGAAGAAGTACAAGATCTGGCAAGCATATGTAAATTATATTTATGAGAGAATGAGTGGCTGCAAGCTCCAAGAATCAATCTTAAAAACAAGTATAGAGTTTATTATGTAGACAAAGATACAAGGATCCCCCAAAGGCCAAATGTGCTCTTGGGGTTAAAATAACAGTTGAAATAACAATAACAAAATGTTGGCTGTTATCTGTTTGGACACTGGAAAGAAATGGAAAACATATTTCTAACCCATTTCAAATGTATCATATATTATTATCACATTTAACATTTTACTTACCATAGCAAAGATAGTTTTATAAAACTTTTATACTTTTGTCAAACCAATGGTTAAGAATGTTATATTACTATAGTTTTAATGATCTGTGATTACTTGAAAATTTACTATATATAGGTAAAATTTTCCATTCAAAAATAATGATAAACCTCATAAAAATCAAAAACTGTTTAGTAAAGCAAAATTATTGGGAAACACATGTTGTAATAGTAAAATTCAATAGAAATATAATATGGAAAGTTTAATAGCTTTTGAAATAACTTTTAAAATAACTTTAAAATAAATTAGAGTTCTTAATAGACAATAGATTCAGAATACTTTGAAACAGAAATACAAATTCCTCTAGAAGTATATCCAAAAATTCTGAAGTTTGGGAAATTCTTAGGTAGACATAATAGATAGTAAACATTTTTATTAATGACAGGATAGTTTCAGAGAATTCCAAATATTTTATATATGTATTTATCAAGAACACTCAGGAATAGTTGTCACAGTAGCTGATTCCTTGTGCCTACATTTTCTTCTCACTTCAGCATGCCAGTCTGGTTTCTGCCACCAGAGTTCCATGAAGTCTTTCAAGTTAAACTCTATAATATCTTCACCTCACACTTCCAGGGAAAGGCTTTAAATACATCTTGACCACTCAGCACCATTTAGCTCAGGCATCCTCCTCTCCTTCTTATGACCTATTATATTTTCACGAGTTTCTTCACTGTCTTTGGCCTCTCTTTTCCTTAATGACTCTTCCTCTTCTACCCTTCCACTACAGATTGGAGTTCTTCACAGATTCATTTTAGAGCACTCTATTTATATTCACCCGCTCAGTAATTTCATCTACTCCCGAACCCCAAGTCCTTGCATGCACTGCTGACTCTCCAATTTGCATTTCTACCCGAGACTTTTCCTCCAAGTTCCTGGCCTATATTACCCACATTCTTTTTTAAAACAATATTTATTTATTTATTTATTTGAAAGGCAGAGTTAAAGAGAGGCAGAGGCAGAGAGAGAGAGAGATCTTCCATCTGCTGGTTCACACCCAAATGGCTGCAAAAGTTGGAGTTGGGCCAATCTGAAGCCAGGAGCCAGGCCTTTTCCAGGTCTCCCACATGGGAAGGGGCCCCAGGATTCAGGCCATCTCTCACTGTTCTCCCAGGCCACAGCAGAGAGCTGGCCTGGAAGTAGAGCAGCTGGGTTTTGAACGAGCATCCATGTGGATGCTGGCACCAGAGGCAGTGGCTTCACCTGCTACACCACAGCGCTAGCCCCTAGTACCCACATTCTGCACAATAGCTCCACTTGGATGTCTCCAGAAAATTGAAAACTTAGTTTTTTTAAAAAATTCACCTTATCTTTCCCTCTGCATGTACCTTTTTTCTTGTCTTCCTTATGAAAGTGAATAGCTTCAAAATATTATAAATAAAGGAGACCACATATAATGACACTCTCAAATATATAAAATGCTCTCTACAAGCCACTTTCACCTCTTGACTAGACCACTGCATTTCTATTGTCCTCTTCTATACTCTCGGTAGCACTCAGAGTAGGTTTTTTTTTTTTTTTTAGCACAAATATGTGCACGTGGTTTCTCTGCATACAATGTCTTCACATTGTTCCTGAATTTAAATCTAATAAGATTGTGGACTTCAAGGCCCTGAAGAATTCAAACCCTGCAAACTTTGTCAGCTTTATTTCATATCCCTGTCTCAGCTGTCTTAGTTCTAATCATAGAAGACGAACTCACTTTTCTTCCTATTAGAAAACATTGAAAATATTGCATACTCTGTCCTTATCCAAAAATCTGAGGAGCCAACTCAAGTTCTTAGTCATTTTTGGAGGTTGAGAACACTAATTGATTATTATGAAAGTTAGTAAATAATGAAAAATAATTAAGCATGTATCCTCCCTTTCCCTTATGAACAGTATTCAGGAGAAAACAAACAGTGGATGAGGAAAATATTTTCTTAAGATAATAATGTCAGATAATTAATACAGAAGGAATGATAGCACAAGAAAAATACCACTTTGAAACTTCTATTGATACATTGGGTCCAGGAATTAATCATGAGGGGGAAAGTTGATTAGAAATTTGATCAGGCTAAAATACCTAAACACATGATATACTATAAAATCACCACCAGCCCAGTCTTTCTGGATCTATTGATAAGAAAAAAAAAGAAAACATCTAGCAAAGTGTACATTGTATTGTTGCATACAAGATGAAGCCTGAATTTACTCAATGACTTTGAATAGATCTTGTCTTGACTGTTCAGGAACATTTTTTTTTTTTTCTGTTCATACTATTTGTTGAACACTTTACCTAGTGTAGCATTAATTTTTTTTTTTTTTTTGACAGGCAGAGTGGACAGTGAAAGAGAGAGAGACAGAGAGAAAGGTCTTCCTTTTCCGTTGGTTCACCCCTCAATGGCCGCTGCAGCTGGCACACCGCACTGATCCGAAGCCAGGAGCCAGGTGCTTCTCCTGGTCTCCCATGTGGGTGCAGGGCCCAAGGACGTGGGCCATCCTCCAATGCACTCCCGGGCCACAGCAGAGAGCTGGACAGGAAGAGGAGCAACCGGGACTAGAACGTGGTGTGCTGGCGCCTCAGGCGGAGGATTAGCTTATTGAGCTGTGGTGCTGGCCCGCATTAATCTTATATGTATAAAAATTAATTGAAAATAGATCTTAGTAAAAATAAGAATGGGAATAGGAAAGGGAGGAGGAAGAAGGGTGGGAATGTCAGTGAGAGGGAGGATTGGGTAGGAAGAATTACTATGTTTCTAAATTTGTATACATGAAATGCCTGAAGTTTGTATACCTTAAATAAAAGCTTTCTAGGTTGAAAAAAGGATCTAGATTCAATTAATACTTTATACAAAACCCAAGGTATATAAGAACATGTTTCATAGCATCAGGACATAATCTACCTAATCTACGGTGTGAAAAATACTCAGGACAAATAAACTGGTTTTAGCAAATAGGTGTGTACATGTGGCTGCGAGGAGGGTAAGTGTGATGGAAAGGAGTTACTATCCATTCAAAAAGATCTGAGAATCTTATTGATCAATATGTGGACTGTCAAAGAATCCTGTTTGCAATAAGTCAATCACAAAGACTTTTTTTTTTTTACAGACAACTGGGGACATCTGAAGATAAACTGATTTTAGATAATATTAAGGATATTTTTATGTGGTATAATGACATGATGGCTATATTTAAATCAGAAGTACTTTTTTAATAGAAACACATACTAGAGCATTTATTAGTAAAACAACATGATTATCTGGAATTTGCTGGTAAAACACTCCAGAAGAAAATTTAGAGGGAATTGACAGGATCGGCAAAATGTTGACAACTTCTGAGGTTTGTCAATGAATCCATGGGTATCCATCATACTCTTCTGTTTTCTTTTTTGCATGTTTGAAACTTTGTATGCTTAAATATAAAATAAAGATTATTAATAAAAATATTTTTAAAACATGCACTCCTCACAGGATATATTACCAACTACCTTTCTGCCAGACTGGGCTAGCCCTATCCTTTTTAATATGTTTTGTGGTATCACTTGTTTTTTCTACAGAAACATTATCTTATGTTCAGTAAGCACTGACAAAATCGTTATTATTACAATTTGCTGTTCCAGTCAGGTATAAACCCTCTCGGGCAGAGACTACTATGGTTACTTACAGTTATATATCCCAGAGTGTAGCACAGTGTTTGTTGTCTAGACTCAAAAGATTCCCAAGTTGAATATAAAAAGGGTTATCCCAACTAATTTATATTAACTTTATACTCAATTAATATTATCCATATAGTCTTCTAGTAATTTAGTTCCAAATCTGAGTCAAATTAATAGTAAGTGCATGTACCTTTTTGCACCTATTTTTATTTTCTGTATTTTAAACTACTTCTAATAAACATCACTGTACCAGCCTTTACTTATCCTTCTGAGCACACCTAAGTCCTTCCTCAGAACAGACAAAATAAAAACAAATAGAGGGCGGAGATACTCTTTCAGCTTTCCAGATAGGAGAATCAATCATATTTTTAAGTATCTTTTAAGAGTCCAATACGGGGTCTAGGGAACCAAGGAATGTCAATAATCATGCCAAAATAAATATTTACTGTATACTCTCTACTGTGGCCTGGGAAAGCAGTAGAAGATGGCCCAAGTGCTTGGGCCCCTGCACTGGCATGGGAGACAGAGAAGCAGCTCCTGGCTCCTGGCTTTGGATTTGCTATGTTCTACCTGTTGCAGCCATTTGGGAAGTGAACCAGCAAATGGAAGACCTTTCTCTTTGTCTCTTCCTCTCTCTGTCTGTAACTCTCCCTCTCAAATAAATAAATCAAATCTTTTTAAAAATATCAAAACTACAAAATTACTCTTTTCAAATAGCATTGTAAGCATTATTCTTTAATTTATAACATGCACAGGCATACTTAACATTCAATTTTTTTAATAAAAAGTTTTTATTTTTTATTTTGGCTGGTGCTCCAGTTACATAAACAACATTCAAATGCATCGTCTTCAATCTCTAGTTTGTTTCATTGAAAGGACCAAAGATGTAAAAGCACTTTGTAAAACTAAAGAGTTTCTTTCAGTTTTACAATTTCATGTTCTATTCCTCACAGTCATTTCTCCGCACCTAAACTTTAGAGATTTTCTTTACCAGATCTTTCAAAGATATCAACATAGCTTCAATAGAACAATCTATCCTTTTTGCAAGCATACTTCATTTGTTTAGATATTTAAAACTGATCAAAAATTACAGTGAGTATAGTTGCCAAATCTACAAGCTATTACCCTATGGTTCTTTCTAACTCTAGGAGCTTGTATTAGTTTGCTAAGGTTGCCATAACAAAGTACCATAAACTAGGTGGCTTGACAGAAATCTATTGTGTCAGAGTTCTGAAGGCTAAAAGTCCACAGTCAAGCTGTCCGCAGAGCTAATTACTCTTGAGGCTCTGAGGATTAATCGGTTTCTATGCGTCTTCTTTAGGTATGGGCAGTTCACCAGCAATCTTTGGCTTTCCTTGGTTTGTAGAAGCATAAGCCTCATGTCTGCCTTCATCTTCACATGGTGTTTTCCACATATGTTCCTGTTTTCAAATTTCCCCTTCTTAAAAGGACACTATTCAGGTTAGATTAGATTAGCCTACTCCTGTGCAAACTCTTATTAACTGAATATATCTTCAATGACACTATTTACAAACACCTGGAAGCTAGGATTTTGGCATGTTATTTGCAGGGGTGGGGATAAGAGCTCAACCCACACCATCCTCAACTAGTTGTAGAGAGGGAATAAGAATCACAGTTTAGTTGAAGAAGCTTACAGCATAAACAGTTGATTAGCAAATTCTGTCATGGGGGCAGGGTGTAGGTTATTGAATGTCACATGTTTTGGGGATCATAATATATTTATAAACTTTTGACACTCTAGTCATTTTCCAGTAGTGTAATAAAAATGTCATGTCAAGGGAAAGTTTGAAAGGAAATTAATCTCAAATTCATTAAATTTTTACTTGAATTTCTCAATAAAACTTATATAAACAAATAAGGTGTTTGTAAATTCTGCAACAAGCAATTATCTAAATAACCTTAATTTTCATTCTTCTACAGCTAAAGACATATAAACAATAATAATGTTGAAAATAAAATGGTATATTTGATACCGTTCTTTATGACTCAGTGAGAATAGAAATTTTCAGTGACTGAACCAGTCTTTATAATTTTTTTCTTGGTTGAGTTTATGCATGTCCTAATTCTGTGTGAGAGTGCAAACCAGAGAAAGGGAATAAGATCAAGAGAACTTTTTTACTGTCTTCATGTGGCATTCTGTTCTACAGAGTAAAGCTTTCATCTTTTAATCCGATATCCACTTAACTACACTACAGAAGATTTATTTTTACCCCCTCTTGTTTCATAAAGGGCTCAAAAGTCTATAGCAATTTTGACACATTGTTAAAATATTTTTCTGACCCCCTCCTATACACTGACACACACGCACACACACATGCACACACATACACACACACTCCTTCTCTGCCTCATTTTCATATGGACACAAAGCCTTGGGATAAAATGATGGTTCATTATAGTGGTACAGACTCTTATCTTCATCCGGCAAGAGTCATTTCCTTCCAAAGATTGAAATGCAAATGTGAAAATTAATGATAACTGCATTATCTGATAGCAGAGATAATACCAATTCACTGTCAGAGTAATACACAGTCATTCTACGATTTCCTCCGCTTCTCACAATATTCTTCTTACTGTCAGACTATATCTATGGTTAACTATGTTTCATAGGTGTCTGTTAATTTACTTCAAATGGCATTTCCCAGATCTTATATCTACCACATTTTCCCAATCAAAAAGAGAACGAAATCAGAACTGTAATCTTCAAGCCCTCCTTTGGACTAGTAAAGAGGGAGAAAAAACTGTATCATTAAGTATGTGCTTCTAGCTCATCGTGGTCTTCGAGCTGCTATTCCACGTTATGCAAAAACACTCTCCATCTTCCCAGTTTAAGACAAAAAGCAGAACTCGCCCAATCATCTGCATGTGTTCATACTGATGAAAAGCAACTGCATGAGGCATCTTGTTTATAGGACTCTGGACAGATTTTCAGTCTAAGATGCAACAAGTACACACGTCTGATTTTATCATGGGAATTCCTGAAAATTTATTTACACCAGAAGTTCTTTAACTGAATCATGATATGTTTGTTTATTATAGCTCCTGGCAATTTAATTTATAGCTGCTATAAACCTGATGACTAGGATCTAGATTCCTGCACTATTATAGTAGAGGAAAAGATTATTATTTCCAAGTGCAAAAATAAAGTAACCATGTTTTAATAAAGTAATCGAGAATGTTTGCATACTTAAGAGTTGAGTTGATGTCACATTTAAAGTGCTTTTAGAGGTAAAGTGTAGATTTATAAGAATTTATCTGAATTTTCTCCTCCAAGTTTCCTTCTAAAACTAAGTACATAAGTCAGCACTCCAAACTTGGGAATGAATATAATTCTAAAGATTTTCTTAATAGAGATAACCAAGGGACTGGTGCTGTGGCAGAACCAGCAAAGCCACCGCCTGCAGTGCTGGCATCCCATATGGGCACTGGTTTGAGTCCTGGCTGCTCCACTTCCAATCTAGCTCTCTCCTATGGCCTGGAAAAGCAGTAGAAGATGGCTCAAGAAGATGGGCCCCTACACCTGTGTGGGAGACCCAGAAGAAGCTCCTGGCTCCTGGCTTTGGATTGGCACAACTCCGGCCCTTGCGTCCAAATGGGGAGTGAACCAGTGGATGGAAGACCTCTCTCTTTCTTTTTCTCTCTGCCTTTCCTTCTCTCTGCGTAACTCTGACTTTCCAATCAAATAATAAATCTTTTAAAAAATAAGAGACAGCCAAGCATGTAAATACCATCTTCAAAATAAGGTCAACATTCTAACGATTTCCATTTTGAAAGGACAAAATGAAAAGGATTAAAGAAAACTGCCCAGCAGTACAGAAAGACCTTTAAGACCTACCAAGTCCAAGTTCTCAAATATCAGCAACCTAGTAAATTTTCAAGGAAGTTATTATTTTTCCCATTTTAAGTTCAGGAAACTGAGGACTGGCTGTTTAACAAGCCAGAAGACATGAGTGAATGTGACAACCACTAAGCTACAGAAACAAACCATCTAATGTGTGGGTGCCATAGGGCAGGGCATGCAAACTTCCATAAAAGACTAGAAGTTACAAGTCCCTAAGTAATGAAACCATTAGCCTGTAAATGCAGACACAGATCTGACTCCAAAATTTGCACTCTTTCTTCTGTACTATAAACCATGCTGTATTTTCTAGGCTAAGACTTGATTAATTATTGCATGAGTAATCTAAATATAGTACATGGCTAATTACGGAAAACTAAACGAAAGACAGAAATGACATCCAGAAAAAAGAATGTGGATAGCATTGTACTATACCCTTTGGAATTCTCCCTAGCACTTTTCACACAAAATTATTAGTGTGTAATTGAGTACACAACAAATATTTACTGAATAATTAAATGTATAAGAATATTGGCATGCTGAAGAATTTGTGAGGATGATAAAGTTTTAAACTAAGGGTCTTGAAAGAAATGAAGAGGTGTTAACATTCAACAATGATGAAAGAAAAACACAGGCAAATATAGACAGAATAGTAAGCAGCAAGTACTATATAAATTAAAATCCAACCCAAGCAGTGTTAGGGTAGTTTGTTTAAAAGCAAGAAAGAACAATAAAATTTAAAAATAGGTATGTGAAATGCCAAAATAATAAAATAATGACTTTTGTAATGACCTGAATCTTACTGGTTTGCGTGTGTCTAGCTCTACATTCAAATCGTAAAAAATCCATAGGAGTTTGAAGAAGATTTAAATAAGAGTCATAAAAATTTATACATTAAATAATTTCACCATGGAAATATTCATAATTGTAATATTTTCCTAAAGACCGCTTAGGTTCCATCTAATCATCAGAATTAACAAAGGTGTATACAACAGTCATTACTAATATACCTTTTTTCATAGAACAACAAATAAGGAAAAAATCATTTCTACACTGTGGAATTTGCATTTGATAAAAATAGAACACTTCAGACAAGAATTGATTCATCATTGAATTGAGCCATCAAGAAAGGTTGTGGAGTCGTCTTCAATCAAACTCTAAAAATAAGATAAATGCAGATACATCTTAAATGATGCTAGCTCTATGCTTCAAATTCTTTAGATAATTTCCTTGTCCTTTGATTCTGTTCTATTTTTAGAGAAAACTATCTCTCACAGAGTGACTGTCAGGACTGGAGGGAGGGTCTTAAATTAGAAGCTTCTGAAATCATAACTGGTTCATTACCTCATGTTTTAACCAATAAACTGCAGTTACACTCAAAATTTAATGCTTAGTATCACAAGTTTACCCATTGTGGTATCTGCTTTGGGAGTGGACATTAAAAACGGATTGAATACTTAACAGTTCCAAAGCCATAATATACAAATGAACTCACTTAATTCTATCACATTTGGTCATATTATTTTCTGGTATTTCACAAATGAGGATACAGGCAGAGAGAGGTTAGGCAATTTATCAAAAATCTCCCACTATAGAGTAGCAAAGTTAGAACATGAACCTTTGGAATTCTGAACCCATTTTCTACTCTTTTGGAACTGTCTCTAAAAGCTGGACTATTTTTTTCTATTTAAAACAGTTGGAAAATATTGATTTGTGAATAACAAAAATTTTATTAATACAATAATAAAAGTAGAAAAATGCTTCCCCGACACTCTTCTCAATCTCCTGACTAAAGAAATAAATGAACATTTTCTCTTCAAAAAAAAAAAAAAAAAAAAAAAAAAAGCAGTTGCAAAACAGTAAAGCCCAAAGTTTTGCGGTAAGTACCTATAAAGAAAACATGTTATCAATTTTGTAATACACACAAGAGAGAATTTTCTTGTAGGCATATTTGCTTAGGGACATGCAATTTCCCTTTAAAAAGTTTTAACATGTCCATATAAGAGTATAAAATTTTTCAGCAATATCAATAAAAATTACATTAACTCAAATGCATAAAATAAAGTTAACTGAAAATTTTAAAATCTCATCTTGAATGACAGCATCATTCTTTACCTTGCTCCTTGTCTTCAGCCAATAATGCAACCTTACTTTGGGAAAAGCTTCCTGGAGAAGTTGGCATTAGGTATGCAGCCACTCCCTGAATTGACTTACTTACTCTCAAGTTACTGGAGAAGCTATAGACCCCAGACATGAACAAAGAGGAAAACCTGTTCCCCTCAAATCTGCCCTGTCAAATCAGAGATTCTTTGTCAAGTAGCATATCTAAAAGACCACTAGTCGAATTTTACCTATAAAAACTCTTCTAAACCTTTACATAATTAACTCCAGAAGTAAAGAACTTTAAAATGCAAAGTTGAGCCACTGCTTTTAAGTATATGTAATACTTTCATAATGAAATCAAGGTTTTCCAAAGAGTTCGTTCTTTCTTTTCCTTTTTTTCCCCTTGTGATTTCAAGGGAATTCTTCCCACACTGAGAAGACAGAATCTTTAGTCAATAAGGTAAAAATGCCAGCAGAACTCCGCATTTTGTTTCTGACTCTTAAAATGCAGTATTGTTACTTTTTAAAAATACATTTTGATCTAAAATCTTGTATGACAATATGCTGTGGTATACAGAATACAAACATTGGTGTGTGTCATGAATAACATTAGAAATGACATCATAATAATCAGATATACTGTATCTTCATTTTTGTTTGCATTATATTTTCCAGCTGCTGGTTTCAGAAAATTACCACTGGAGTTCCTCTCTTCTTCACGCATAGCAGACAGCAATTTGCAAAGTCATGCAAGGGTGAAAATGTGATTGAAATATAGGGATCTTTGTTAATGAAAAATATTACTGCTTTGGAAATTATGGCTAAAACTATTTCAAACTCACTTATATCCTTAATACCTATGACATAATATATTGTTTATAAATATACCATCAGTTGTAAATTACTTTGCAACAAAAACAGAGGTTTTTTTCCCCCAGGAGTTCTTATGAATATTATATATTTACATATAATTACCTTGGTATTTTGGAGAATTCTGATCAGGTTTTCTTGAAATGATTAAATGTCAAGATTGTTAGAGCAAAATTTAATTTTATTCATGAAAATAGAAATGTTGTTAAAACCCTGAACCAAAGCAGGTGTATCTTTGGATATGATATTTTCTAAGTTTCTAAAGAAATGCTGAGGTTCAATCTATGATCTACGACATGAATAAACTAAAAGTGACGGTTATTTGAAGTACTATAGTTTATATTTATCTGTACCTTTTAGAATAGTGCCCACTTTGAATTCCAATATAGCACCAAGACTCTGTGTTCAAAGGAAATGAAAGTAGAATTGAGTAACTTATAAGAATATTAAAGAAAAAAAAAACTGATGGAGATATCAAGCAGAGGTAACACTGCTTTTGGTAGTTTAACAAAAAGATAAATATCTCCCTTAAATAATGAGATTATTTTAAAAATTGAAATTTCCACACAAACAGCACCCCCTCCCCCATTTTTGGCAACCAGATTGTAAAGAATTGCAGGAGTTTCTCACACTAATTAAAGTTTAAGAAAAAGCGTGTGAATTGCTGGCAGTAACAAGTGATGGCTGAATTTGGTATTTTCTGTCCTACCTGGGCCATCCCAGTCATCTGTCTCAGCTGCAGGCTGTCCTGCTTTCTCTGGCTGGGTGTCCCCATCTGAGTCTGCAGTCTCCTGGATTCCTTCATCATCACCTGGAAAACACCAACATGGAGAGAGAAAAAGAAATGATCAAAGCCCCCTAATTTGATATCCAGAGCCTTGTGGAAGGATTGTACTTATCATATATCTATTTATAATTTTGTCACATTGATCATATCAAAAATTGTTCACAACCACTTTGATATCTATTATGGCTTAAAAAAGAAAGTCAACATGAGTTATCAATAAATAAAGTTAAGTACTTTAAATAATAAAGTATATTTCCATAAAATGCCTTTGGAGTCAAAATTACATATATAAGAAGAGAATCAAATAGCAGTATGCAATTTTCCATGACTTTCAATAAAGAAAATCTTAGCTCATTTATTATCAATTATATATTTGATAAAGGCAAAATACTGCAGAAAAATGAAATATCTTAAGATGCATTTGTGTTTGACTGAAATTAGATTATTTTGAAAATTTTTATTTTTCCCCTGCTTTATCCTTGCCCAAACTTGCTTTTATTTTTTTTAAATGGGATATAATAAAGAGGCTGTAATTAAATGATTAGCATAGGAGATGTGCCAGTGACTCAACTCTACACATTTCAAGAAAACATAAAGCAATACTTCTGCTTGAAAGAGTGTAGCTATTTTCCACAATTTTATGGCTTTGTTTTCGCATAAAAAAGAAAAAAAAAGTAATGTTTTCACCAAAAATATAGTTACGGCAAAGGAGAAACACATTAACAATGCAATAACATTTTAAAAGCAAAAAGTCTAATTTATGAGTACCTTCATTTTAAGTGATAATATAACAAATATGTGCTGTTTTAAAGGAAAGTAACACATTTAACATAGTGCACACATAAAAATATTAAATACCTAACTATAAATGGTAATGGAAAACAGAAAAACAAGAAGTACATATGGAAATAAAAAGAATACTAAAATCATGGCAACTTTTGCAAGATTAATTAATTTATTTATTTGAAAGGCACAGTGACAGAAAAGGAGCAACATGGAGACATTGATCATCCATCTGTTGGTTCATTCCCTAAAGGCCCCCAACAACCAGGTCTGGACTATGCCAAGGCCAGGAGCCAGAACTCCTGTATGGTAAGGACTCAATTACTTGAACCATCATCTGTTGCATCCCAACAGCCTCAGTGGGAAGGTGAAGGAGGGACCTGACCACCAGCAATCTGATATGGGATGCAGGCATCCCAAAGGAAGGCTTAGCCTACTGAGCCACAACATCTGCCCTGTATTTCTTGAATCTAATGATGCTAACATTTAAAAGTCAAATTTTGGGGCTGGCGCTCTGGCGCAGTAGGTTAATCCTCCGCCTGTGGCGCCGGCATCCAGTATGGGTGCCAGTTCTAGTCCCAGTTGCTCCTCTTCCCATCCAGCTCTCCGCTATAGCCTGGGAGGGCAGTAGAAGATGGCCCAGGTCCTTGGGCCCCTGCACCCACATGGGAGACTGGGAAGAAGCACCTGGCTCCTGGCTTCAGATCGGCATAGCTCTGGCTGTTGCGGCCATTTGGGGAGTGAACCAACAGAAGAAAGACCTTTTTCTCTGTCTCCCCCTCTCACTGTAACTCTCTCTCTCAAATAAATAAATAAAATCTTTAAAAAAAAAAGTCAAATTTCTTGCCTATCCAGCCTTCTCCAAGTATTCAATAATCATTTTCTACATAGTTGCCCAGACATCTAATAGCATTTATAGCTTTATAATGGTTATACAAAAAAGACATTAAAATTTTTAAAACTTTTATAGTCAACTAAATGATACAAAATTTCTAGGAAATCACTATTGCTACAAATGAACATTTATATCCTGTTAATATAAATTTTGAATTTTAACCTCCATGTGGTAGTTCAACTTGGGTGTCAATCTGACTGGGTTAAGGATTACTTCTAGGTGTGTCTGTGAAGATATTTTCAGAGGAGATTGGCATATGAACTGGTGAACTCAGTTGGTCCACTCCAAGGTCCACTCTCCATGTTGGCAGTCACCATCCAATCAGAAAGGGTCCCACACAGACCAAAAAGGTAATTTCCTCTCTCTTCAGATTTGGGACACACTCATTTCCTTTCCTAGACATCAGCACTTCAGGTCTCTGGACTTTGGGATCTAGGACACAGAACAGTAGTCACTTGGGTTCTCAGACCTCTAGCCTTGGACTGAGGGTTACACTATCAGCTCTCCTGGTTTTGAGGCCTTTGGACTTAAACTGAGCCATGCCACAAGCTTCCCTGGTTCTCCAACTTGCAGAAGGCCTGTCATGGGACATAGTTATGTGAGCCAATCCCCAAAACAAATCCCCTCTATAGATACATCTGTAGATATACAATCATGGATCTCTTAATGGAAGAGGTGTTTTAAGAAATGTGTCCTCAGGTGATTTTGTTATTGTATGAACATCATAAAGTATGCACAAATCTAGATGGTGTAACCTACTAAACACCTAGGCTAAATGGTATATGCCATTGTAAATGAGATCTGCTGTTGACCGGAACATTAGGTGGTGCGTGACTCTGTGTGTGTGTGTGTGTGTGTGTGTGTGTGTTCTTCCCAGAAAACTCTAATTTTCCCCATAAGTTTTACAGTCATTTCTGTATATAGCTTCATAATACAAATACCTTAAAACTAGGAGAAATGTAAGGACAGAGATGTAAAAGCCAAGTGATAGCCCTGTTGAACTCAATTTCTTTAACAAAGGAGCACTGGCTCTGGTGGCTAATAAAAGGTAAAGCACAAGACCCACACTACTAAACCGCATGTCTAGAATTAAACTTCTTTGGAAGTTATCTATTCAACTATCAGACTGATCAGATGAATACCAATGGAATTCTGTCCAGGAAATTCTTACTTAAAATCCACCATGTTTAAGAATTGTAGTAGGTACAGTAGGATATCTAGAGAGTATATAAAATTCCTTTCTGGAAATATGGAATTCATTAAGCAGAGCAGGTTCACCAATGAGCATGTGAAACAAGGTCCAAGAGCCATAGGATGGTACAAAAAGAGAGTAATTAGATAAAATTTAATCCTTTGTGTTCTTTTTTGCAGTTCATGTAACTGCATCAACTAACTAACTCCTGGAGACCTGAGTACCAATTCCACTCTTATTTCTGAGGCAAAAGCAGGGCTGGTCTTCATTCTGAATTCCCAAGTAGGCTCTATGGACATTAAAGTATCAAAATATACATTATCCCTGAACTTACTTGTACCTCTCACCTTGATCTGGCCTGCCCTGGTTCCATCTTTCCCAATCCAATTACTGAGGGATAAAAACTGTTTTATGGCATCTGCTCTGATTCCTAGCCCATGGCATGCAGTAGCTAAATACCATGATTATTATCCTTGCATATACATAAGTATTAAACCAATGCCAGGAAGTCATAACTAGAATTGCAGTGCTGGGGCTGCTGGAGCACCCTAATGTCTCTTTCCACAGCTAGATCATCTTTGTCTTCCCCTTTCTGTTGGCCCCAATCTACTCCCCTCTGACCCTGTCCCATTTTGTCTACCAAGGAATCAGATATCCATGGACTCTGTAACTGTCTCCCTTATGCTGTGATTTCTGGTTGATCTGATCCAATGAAAGTGCTGGCAGAAGATCAGAGGGCAGGAGGAGAGAGAAAAGTCAGGTACTTACTCCTCAACCCCTTCTTCCTTGCTGGTCTCCAGTTGCTGTCAGAGGCTGTACTGTAGTCATAGCTCCTCTTTAGAGGCTCACTCCTACTTCCCCTAGGCTCCTGTATAGTCATCCTCTCCTTTACATCTTGAGACCAGAAGTGCTAACGGCTCCCCATTGCTGGGTGCCCTTGAGTGATTCTCATCCTTGTGGGTTCCCTTAACCCTACCCATACCTTGTATACTGTCCATTCCTTAAACTCCCTTTAGTCAAACCTACTGACCATGTCATTATTTTTCTACTTGAATCTTTACAGATACACTTCATTTCTTCCCAAGATTCTCATAGTATTTTTATGTTTTAGTCACCACATCTATTACATTTTATATGACATTCTCCTAAAAATGACTCACTTTTTATGACATTTAAATTAAAAAACTCAAAAACTTAATTTTAAAAACAGTACCATTTAAAAAACAAACATCACTGCTGTAAATGGAAAAACCAGTATCACATGCCAAAAATATATGGTAAATCATAAAAGATAATTCAAAAAAATATACGTAATACTATTAAATTCTGTTCATTATGTCTCTTTAGGTTCCGAGTCTCTGGCCTCATTGCTTTGCATTAGAAAGAAAGAGGAGCAAGCATGAGAGGAGTATTTAAGTCATGATCATATGAAGTTGAGACATTCTCACTAACTTACCCAAAAAAAAAAAAAAAAAAAAAAGAAAGAAAACAAACAAAAAAAACACAGGAAACTGGGAAGTTTCTCATTACTAATTCAATGCTATTTAATAAAACATTAGTGAGTGTACTATCTAAATCTTCGATTATCAGCAGGGATCCATGACCCAATTTGGTCAAGGATTATATTAAAAATACAGATATTTCCTGTCGCTCCCCGTCTTCATGGAGGAACGACACTAAACCCTGCCTAGGCTTCATATCCGAGTCACGGCACCATTATGTCGCTCCCCGTCTTCCTGGAGGAATGACACAGGACCCTGCGCTGTTCTTTTGCCTGCTCGGCCCTCCCCGGGTTTGCTGCTGGTTCTTCCCAGGTTGGCTACCGACCCTTCCACCTCCGTGGAAGGGCGGTTCCCCCTGCCACTTTCCCCACTTCCGCGGGGGAGCGGCACACCGCCGGCCGGCTCTCTCGGGGGCTGCACAGGTGTTCCTTCAGATGTTCCTCTTAGATGTTCCTGGTGCATGTTGTCTCTCTCCTCCTTTATAGTCCTCTTCCGCCAATCCCAACTCTGCTACCCACACGCCGAGTACGCTGCTCTCCTCCAATCAGGAGCAAGTCCTACAGTTTATTGGTTGAACTGGAGGCAGCTGTGTAGAAGCTGTTTCCTCCTCTCCCAGCGCCATATTGTGGGAGAGCAGATGCATAGAATAAGTCTTAATTCCAGTAACAGTCTAGTCCGAGTTGCTCCCCACAATTTCCAACACTTTATTTTTCATGGGACCAAGAATTCACACTAGAATCTACCACTTTAATGCGTGCGCTTTTGATTACATTCTCACAGACTGAAGCTTTAAGAGCAGCTGCTGTGCTAATTCAGGGAAGTATACAAAGGGACTTGTTCATCCCAATAGTGAAGTGTAGAGTGTGTAATCTACAGTTTTGAAATGGTATCCACTAATTCCAAGCACTTTTCTCATTCCATTTTTTTGAAATGCAAAGTGAAGGGGCTGACATTGTGGTTTAGCAAGTTAAGCTTCCACCTGCAACATGAGCATCCTATATGGGTGCAGGTTCCAGACCCAGCTGCTTCACTTCCAACTCAGCTCCCTGCTTATGAACCTGAGAAAGCAGGAGAAGATGGTCCAAGTATTTGGGAGACTCGTAGGAAGCTCTGGCTCCTGGCTTCGTCCTGGCCCAGGCCCAGCTGTTGTGGAGATTTGGGGATTGAACCAGCGGATGGAAGATATCTCCCCTCCTCCTCCATCTCTCCATCTCTGCTCTGCTTTCATGTAAATAAGAAATAAATTTTTTAAAAAAGGCAGATTAAGACAGAAAGGGGTGAGGAAATCTTCTATCAGCTGATTACTGAATCCCTAACTGCCCACAACAGCCAGGGCTGTACCAAGCAAAAACTAGAAGCTAGGAACTCCATCCTGTATCACCCACCTGGGCGGCACCAACTCAACTGCCTCCCAGTGTGCACGTTAGCAGTAAACTGGATTGGAAGCAGAACCAGTACTCAAAGGCACTTTGATAAGGGATGCAGGCATTCTAAGCAGTGGTTTAACCTTGTGTGCCACAATGCCTGCCCTCTCGTTCATTATAAATCTTCAAATAAAGGGATTTGAGCACCAGAGGATGCTTGGGGAACTCAAGTCAGATTAGTGCTCTGTGCAGTAAACTGATGTACAGGCAGGATCAATAAGTTACCCTTGGTTGTAAAGCTGCAACATGAATTTCTAGACAAGGCACCTCTCCAAATATTCTTATGCTTCGGCAATAAGAATTTCTCACTCATTGTACAAGCAGGGTAGTAGAGTTATGGGGAAATACAGAGAGGCATTTAAAAGCTTCCAGAAACAACAGTTTTGTACAAGCTTAGAAATTAAATTTGAGTTTCCTAACTGCTATTCCAGCCTCCTTCCAAAATATCCTTTCATTCCCCTCCCTTCCCTAGTTAAGGAGAAAACCATGAATACTTCAATAATCATCCCAGAGCAACTATTAACAAGCCAACAGGAGATGATGTTAAAAATCATGTATGCAAGGTCCCAGAGAACAGAGTAAGATTCTCAGCAGAGCCACCTTGAGAAGCTAAGTTTTACATTCAGTTATCAACTGTGCCATTTATACAGTCACACAAAAACATAAATTTTGGATCTTACTATTACATTAGTTGGAAACACTCAGTGCCATGCAAAATTTAATCAATCATTAACATTTACATATACACTTTAGAAGATACAATGAGAAAATGAAAAATACACAATACTTGCTGCTAAGGGCCATATAATCTAGTTGAGGAGACAGGCAGTATGTCTAAAAGCAGTGGCCACTGTTTAAAAACCTACAATTCAGGCAGTTCATGAATAATTCCAAGTGACAATATATAAAGCATAGAAATTCAGAAACCAGAAGCATAAACTATGACTGACCACGAAGAACCTATATAATCCACTTCGGAACTGTACCTTTATATTGAACACATTGAGAAACACTAGGGCTATTTCATTGGAGAAGCTGACGGATCTATATGACACAAATAACAGAATCAACAGGTAATGTTGGAGTTTTCATGAAGACCTCTCTCTGCATTCTCTCTTACTCATTCGGTAATACTCTGCCTCATGTCTCACAGATTCCTTCTCCTATTTTTTGAGAGGCCATGGTTAAGTTGACTCTTGAACATTTTATTAGGCAAATCACATATTTGGAAGAAAAAAATAAAAGCAAATAGTAAGTTTGGATATTGTATCATAATCATAGTAATCACAGGATTGAGAATTTAAAGAAGAAAATTCACTTGAATCAATAGATGTCCACTTCTGTTGAAGAGAGAGGTACAAATATTTCTTTTTTTATCTTTTTTTATTTTTATTTTTTATTTTTTGACAGGCAGAGTGGACAGTGAGAGAGAGACAGAGAGAAAGGTCTTCCTTTGCCGTTGGTTCACCCTCCCAATGGCCGCCGCGGCCAGCGCGCTGTGGCCGGCGGACCCCGCTGATCCGATGGCAGGAGCCAGGTACTTATCCTGGTCTCCCATGGGGTGCAGGGCCCAAGGACTTGGGCCATCCTCCACTGCACTCCCGGGCCACAGCAGAGAGCTGGCCTGGAAGAGGGGCAACCAGGACAGAATTTGGCGCCCCGACCGGGACTAGAACCTGGTGTGCCGGCGCCGCAAGGCGGAGGATTAGCCTAGTGAGCCGTGGCGCCGGCCTACAAATATTTCTTAAATACTACTGTTTGAGTCCCAGACTCTGTGTGGGCCACTGAGAATACAAAATAAGATGACTCCTTCTTTCATATAACTTATAGAACAGTTTAGGAGAGAGATAATTAACAGGGAATTTTAACATAGGATAATGAATGCCTTGATTGAAGCAGTCTGTGATGAGACAGGAGTACACAGGCATGACATATCACTCAGATTTCGTGCCTTGGAAAGAACCAATGAAATTTCCCAAACGTCAGAAGTATGATCTTACATAAAAGTGACCTCTGTAGATTTCATGTTCTGAGGCTACACGATTGCAATTTTTCTGACTAAAAATGTGAGTCATTAGGGCCAGTTTGTGGCACAGTGGGTTAAACTGCCACTTGTGACATGAGTTCAAGTCCTATCTACTCTAATTTTTATCCAACTGTCTCCTAAGCAAGGCAGCAAAAGATGGCCCAAGGACTTGGGTCCCTACCACCCACAGGGAGATCAGAATGGAGTTCCTGGCCCTGCAGCAATCTGGGGAGTGAATCAGTGGATGGAAGATTAATCTCTCTCTCTCTGACTTACAAATACATAAAAACATAAATCTTTTTTAAAAAATGAAGAGGATTCTCCCTTAAGGAATCCCATGTGAAAGACTAAAGACTTAAGTACTTAAGTTAGCGTGCAGGAAAAAAATGTGGTAGTTTGAAAACAGCAGGTGGTAAAACTACACAATTTGATAATGAAGAGTAGGTTTCAGATGAAGTTTAAAATGTTAAGGAAAAATACTCCTACGGCATAATTAACTGAATGAAGTCCTTCTCTTTATTTAGTATGGACCAAAATACCCATGCTCATTCTCATCCAGTATCTACTAGAGAAAGAAAATGGCTGAAGTTCTACATACCTCAGCGGATATTTGATGCACACAGAAATTTGGTAAATCATTCAAAATGAAAATATTATAATTCAACCTATTAAGGGCTTGACTGAACTAGTTATTTCATATAATAAAACTGCCAAATCCGAACTATAGAGCTTAGATTTAACTTGTGCCAACATCTGGAGCAAAACTCAGTATTGATAATCCTGATTCATTGAACAATTTCCTCTAATTTGTTTCATTATGCAGCACATATAATTAGAACTACTGGAAATAAATATTATAGAGTATTCAGTTACAGAAGCACTGTAAAAATAGTTAATTATCCACAATTAACATCTCAAAAGAAATAGCATTTTGTACCTATCTTAAGCTGTTTAGGAAATTTGTTACTTATGCAACATATATCACATTGAGAAAAATAAAATCTGAGTTTAAAGTTTGCCTAGTATTTAATCATATTTTCTTAAAGAAATAATGCAAAAAAAGGAAGTACAACTAAAACAGAAGAATATCATATGAAATGATACTCTTGGATACAGAAAAAAAGATCAGAATTTAATTTATATTCATATCAATTTGCCGAATTAACAAAACATGCAGAAGAACAAGGTACAAATAATGCCATCAAGATCAGATTCCCAGAGTAAATCTAAACATGACTACCATTTATTAAGCACTACTCACTGCTAGGTATATATTGCTAAATGCCAGTTCTGATGGGTATTAATATCCCTACACTTGAGAAAAATCAATGAGACAGACATGCAGAAAAATGTTCAGGTACATTACTAATAAGTGCCAGACGGAAGATTTGATCCCAAGTTTGTCGAATTCCAAAGACCATGTTCCTATCTCATTAGGACATTACAGTCAATGTGTACTACAGGACAAGCAACAAAAACAGCAGGTGTGATCTGACACCTACTTTCTTCTCAGCATGTATAAACTGTTCTTCTTCCTGCCTTTATGTTAAAATAAATGGCAAATGGATTTCATCTTTATAAGCATTATTTTTCTACAGTTTCCTATTTCACCTGACATTTAGTAAAATCAGCTACATGCAGATGCTTAATCAATGACCACTGCTCCCTAACTGGTTAGAAAATTAGACTTTGGTTTCATTTTTACCATCACCTACTGCAATATCATTACTTCTGCTAATTAATTGCTTTCAGCATATTATTTCTATTTAATAACTAAAATATGTCACATTTTTCAACTTTGAGACCTTCATCTTCTAACTTTACCTCAGGAAACTAGTTCTCATTTTTATGGTAATATTTTTGGCTAATTCATTTTTAATATTTTTACTAATGAAATAATGCTTAACATAATTTAATCAAATATGAAATTGCTGAATTACTTATAGGAAACACTGTGTTTTTCCCCCACAATGGAGATTTCATCTTTCCTGTCAATATATTTATTTTCTTGGAACATTTGTAAATAGGACTTTAATTTGCTATCAACTTAACTCAGTTGCTTGAGTTGGAGTAGACATTTTTTGACGATTATCTTTTTTTTACTACTATCCATTTTTGATGCTTATATGCTTGAAATGAGCACTACAGAGTAGCTTTGGAAAATGGCATAGTTTATTAATAAAAAGCTTGCTAAAATACAGCTTCATGGGGCCGGCCCTGTAGCATAGTAGCTAAAGCCGCCACCTGCAGGGCAGCATCACATGTAGGCAAGGGTTTGAGTTCTGGCTGCTCCACTTCCAATCCTGCTCTTTTCTATGGCCTGGGAAAGCAGCACAAGATGGCCCAAGTCCTTGGGCCCCTGCACCCACACAGGAGACCCAGAAGGAGCTCCTGACTCCTGGGGATTGATGCAGCTCCAGGCATAGTGGCCATGTAGGAAGTAAACTAGCAGATGGAAGACCTCTCTCCCCTCTGCCCCCCTCTCTGCCTCTCTGTAACTCTGCCTTTCAAATAAATAAATAAATAAATCTTTTTAAAAAATATTGCTTAAAAAGCTTTACTGGTAGGATAGAAAAGGAAGCCAGGAAGAGAATTACAGAAAGAGGTAGGAACCTATTTTACTTCCCTTCACTCACTTTTTAAGTTCTTTATTCACAGACTTTTAAGTAGAAATTTCAGTGTATTTTCAGCAAAGCAAAAAAATATTTAATGTGATAACCACTGTATGTAGGTATACTTATATAGATATATATTTATGAACTTGTTTCTGAATATTATTTATAAAATGTATTTCAATAAATATGTAATAAATACAAAAATATAACATTTATTATAAATATTCAAAGACAAGTTCATGAAATGATGAAGCAAAACAAATGTCAAACAGGAACAAAATCTGTAATTCTTCTAAAATTATGACGAAGGAGGTAATGGTTTTCCAAGATTAAACTCCTTTGTTGCTCTTTTGAAAGATATCCTACATATTTTGTGGGCCCTTCAATTTTTCTTAGTCTCGTTTTCAGAACCAATGAGAGTTCTATAGGAGGAAATTGAAGGTGTTATTGAGCAACATAATAAGCAGCAGAAATGACTCGGGGAAATGCCTAGAATATAGCCTTTGAAACACACGAAGCAGAATCTTTTAATGCCATATTAGGTATTGTTGGTAAGGTGATAAAAGCAATGGCTCTACTTGCTGGGGAAAAATAATTTCAAAAATGCAAACAAACACCTTTTTACTGAAAGTTAAACACTCCTGTAGAAATTAAAGATTGCCACATTCTGAGACAGTCACTTTCTCAGCACAAAACAGCAGCAGTGTTTGAAAGCAGTCATGCAAGAAAACAGCCTTTCTCAACCCTGCTCTTTTAATCCATGTAGTTCCTATCAATATTAACCTCTTATAGAAATGCTTGTACAATATAACTATTGAACTTTCTTGCTAGAAGTGTTACCATAGCTGTTAGTCATCCCTATAATGTATTTTGCAATCAGCTAAATCATCAAAGTATTTTTTAACAATGAACAGTTCAGAAGTGACAGATCTACTTTCTTGTTCACAACTGCTTATCAGAGAATAGATATCACATATGTTTTCCAGGTGCTTCCTATAGTTAGGATACCTTCACAGAAGCCGCTCATGAAAGATAAGGTCATAAAAGAGATGAAAAATGTGTGAGCTTCATACACTTATGGTTTTATCATCAGACAAGATAGCTTTGGTTAAAGGACTGTAACAGTCAGAAACAGAAAACTGCAGCTCACATTGAAGGGCGAGGACATTAAAGTTTAAGATTCAGTTTGTGTTTGCTTTGCTTAATAGCCGCATAATACTGTCTGGCTTAAAACAATTGCTTACTTATAGATTATCCAAACAAAATGTCATGTTAGATTAACTCTACACTGCCAAATTATAGACATGGTTATATCTCCAGAAACAAAAATAAAAACATGCAAGTGTTACCCCTTTATGGCAATATCTAACAGGAAATCTAAACATTTCAGCTCTTTGAAAAGAATAGGCCCATTGTATTTGTGGATCCAATCTCAGTGTCTGACTCAAGTCTCCTTTTAACTTATTATGTATGTGTGAAACATCCAGGATACTTCCATTCAGTATTTTCAAAACTGCAGGTGATTTCCTTTAACTTATTTGGATTTTTCCCTATTTAATATGTCATTATTTTGACAATGGCCTTTTTCAGGCCCTTGAATATCAATTCAAAGAACAGAATTCATATTTATTTGTATGAGTTTTCAGACCTGAAATGAGGAACCAGGATTGTTTCAGGATTGAAACATTTGGCAACAGAACAGTAGCTATGCTGAGTGGCTTATTCTGAGAAGAAACAATTTCCACAGTGGTCGTTCATCTACTGTCATTGGTAGCATTTTGATATAAATACTATAGGAGAAATTATTAAAAATACTAATGTTTATGGCACCTGCATCATATAAAAGTCACATTTAACTATCAATAATTTAGAAAATTATGATGATTTATAAATTATTTCTAAAGTACTGAATATGTATTTCTGCTGTGCATATCTTCCTCCAGTGTGAAAAGGGCTTTCTCAAGGTTTAAGTTCCCTGAAAATCTGGAGCACAGAGGACATTTCCACTTGAGATAAATTAAGCCAAATTCTCATCAGTGTAACATTTTGTAGTTTTTTATTCCTCATTATTTCCCTCAGTGAGCACCTGAAAGGATCAAATATAATCATAAAATCAAGTGTAAGGAATAAAGATATTCTCACTTTGAAACATTTCTAAAATATATATGTATGTTGAATTTTATATTTAAATAACTATTCTTATTATTGTTATTCTTTCCCCTAATCCCATAAAATACACAAACTCTACGACCATTTGTATCACTACAATCAGAGAATTCTATATAACTAAGACAATTATTTTTTCAAAGAAGGGACGCCGTACTGCCTGAGGTCTATAAATGAGGATATTCTGAACTGAAATTTACCAATTCATAGATTTGTTGCTTTGCTATCAAGAAATCACATTTCTTCAGCTCTCTGGATTCTATATTCAATTTTAAAACTCTGCATTCGCTTAAGAAATTCATCATCAGACAGATTCGCGTGCCTTAAGGGCTGATTCTGAGGCCAGAGTGCTGTTTAGGACATCTGCCATTCTATGGGTCTGCTGTGTATCTCGCTTCCCATGTTGGATCATTCTCTCCCTTTTTTATTCTATCAGCTAGTATTTGCAGACATTATTTTTGTTTATGTGCTCCCTTTGGCTCTTAGTTCTATCATTAGGATCAATTGTGAACAGAAATTGATCACCGGGACTAGTGAGATAGCATTGGTACATGCCACCTTGATGGGATTGTATTGGAATTCCCTGGTATGTTTCTAACTCTACCGTTTGGGGTAAGTCAGCTTGAGCATGTCCCGAATTGCACATCTCTTCCCTCTCTTATTCCCACTCTTATATTTAACAGCGATCACTTTTCAGTTAAGTTTCAACACTTAAGAATAATTGTGTATTGATTACAGTATTCAACCAAAAGTATTAAGCAAAACAAACAAACAAAAAATACTAAGAGGGATAACGTATTAAGTTGTTCATCAACAGTCAGGGCAAGGGCTGATCAAGTCACCGTTTCTCACAGTGTTCATTTCACTTTAACAGGTTTCCTTTTTGGTGCTCAGTTAGTTGTCACCAATCAGGGAGAACATATGATATTTGTCCCTTTGGGACTGGCTTATTTCACTCAGCATAAAAGAGTATTTCAGGTATGGAAAGCCAAGACACTCTGGCAAAAAAAAAAAAAAAACCCACAAAAAACACCAAACCTAAATGAAAGATCTCCACGAGTGAGATCCCAGTGGAAAGAACAGGTCATCAAAGAAGGAGGTACCTTTCTCTGAAGGGAGGAAAGAACTTCCACTTTGACTATGACCCTGTCTACATATGATCAGAGTCGGTGAACTCAAAAGGCTTCCATAGCCTTGGCAGCTCATGACAAGAGCTTAGGGTGATTACTGATGCCATAAACAAGAGTGTCAATTTGTTAAGTCAACAACGGGAGTCACTGTGCACTTATTCCTAATGTAGGATCTCTGTCCTTAATGTGCTGTGCATTGTGATTTAATGCTATAACTAGTACTCAAACAGTATTTTTCACTTTATGTTTCTATGTGGGTGCAAACTGTTGAATTCTTTACTTAATATATGCTAAACAGATCTTCTGTATATAAAGAGAATTGAAAATGAATCTTGATGTGAATGGAAGGGGAGAGGGAGCGGGAAAGGGGAGGGTTGTGGGTGGGAGGAAAGTTATGGGGGGGAAGCCATTGTAATCCATAAGCTGTACTTTGGAAATTTATATTCATTAAATAAAAGTTTAAAAAAAAGAAAAAAGAAGTTCATCATCAACAATGTCTGAAACTATGTTCCCAAAAAGCCAATCTAACCTCCATACAAGATCAAACCAATATGAGCAAGTAATGATATTCCAACACTGTTTTCCACATCCTCTCACTCTTTATTCTTCACCTTTTAAACAAAATGACTCATTCCAGACGGGCTATTCCTGACAATCTATTTAAGAATATGATTCAAAACAATCACTCATCACCCCAGCGTTCCATTAGTACACTATAATTTACTCATTTATAAATTGGACTTTATTCAAGCCACACAGCAACTAACAAAGATTTCAGTGCATATCTGAATAAAACACTACTTCAAACACCCTAATTTTGAATGACTCCCAGAGCTCACAATTAAGGAGTATCATTTATTTATCCTCATAAACCCTATTTTTTCCTTGGTGCTTGATCACTGGAATTTTATCTCACCCTTCTGTTTTCTCTATAATGTGGCTCACAAAAAGCTCAGATTTGCACTAAATTCTTCTGCTTTCAGGATGGTTTTCTTCCTCTCATTACTTTCTACCCTTAACTTCAGGATCACTGTTCTTCCTGATGCCTCAGACCCACACCTCTCTCTCCAGGGTCACCTGTCTCTCCAGGGTCAGCTCACACTTCAGTCTCCACTGCTCTCTGCTTGCTCACTTACCACCCACAAGCTGTTAGGGAAGAGCTTAAGCTCCTTCACCTAGAGTCCCAATACTTCTTTTGACATAGTTCTTTCCTGGTCAGCATTTGATTTTAGCTCAAATGTCATACTCAAGAACATTTTTTCTGGTCTTCCTCATCAGGCTGACCCACCATCTACTCTTTACTATTATTTCCTCAACACCTCCCACTATAATGTAAATTCCAGGGTCACCAGGACCTTCCTTGTGTTTGATCACATTGTACCCATAGTATGCCTCATAATAACTGATATAAATGCGTTCAGTAAATACTTATTATATTGGATATTGGATAAAAAGCATGGATGTTAGATGCAGTGACTGCCACTGTGCTTTGAGACATTAATTATTCCAAGAATCAAGCAAAGCAAATCAAATTTAATTCGTATGAACTGAAAAACTTTCCCAAGTAATATGGAGTTGGCCCCATGGTCACCTCATAATGAAGACCAAATTCTTCAACCCCACTTTTAACGTGGACCACTTCACTAGTTTTAGTTCTAGACAATGGGATAGGAGTCAAAGGATTCAGTGACCATTTCCAGGAACCTCTTCTTACAACTGAACCTCATCTCGATGTATTCACCGTTTCTGTGGGGGGAAAAATAGGCGAGGTCATGCCAGCCTCATCCTAACTCAGATGTACATCTAATTTGCAACACCAGAGATACACAGGAATATGTTGCCAAAGGAACTATCCAGATTCTTTTCACCACAAGATCTCTCCATAGCATCTCCTCTGTCAGTGCCAGCAAGATGTCTTTGGCTGCTGGTGCAAACACCAGCAAAACATAGATAGTAGCCACAACATCTTCAGACTTTCAGAAATACGGAGGAATCCTTTCTCATTTCTGCTTCAAATTTTAACACAGTGGTTTCTAAATCGGGCTTTTCATGAGTGTCTGTGGTCTCTGAACTGGCTCAGGGCAACTTATCATGTAATAATATTTGGAATTCAGATATCTAATATGCATACAAAAACATCGGAGGACTCTTCCTGGAGGTTTTCCAACAAATTGGAAGTTGAAACCAATGCTGATGAATGTCTTCTATGAGATCACCGATAGGTACAGAGTAGTAGTTTTATAGAATCCAAACATTACAGAAAGAAGAGTACAAAGTTAAAATTATGAACTTAGATGCAGTGTTGTGAAAAGAATCTGTACAAGTGAGAGATTCTGAAGCTTATAGCCTGATAGAAAGCCTGCCTCCAAGAAGTAACCATAGCAAAGGTCAGAATGCCCTGTGTGCTAAGATAAATGGCACTGCCCCAAACGCTCAGGTATTCAGAAACTAGGGTCAGTCCAGTCTCAGAATTCAGAAGCAACATTCAATATTTATTTGAACTACAAAATTCCAGAATTGTCCAACACTATTTTGAACTGCCTTATGTCTGTCATATGATATAAATTAATTAAATAACTATGAAATAAGTTAAAAAGGAGAATGAGTACAAGGTATGTTTAAAAATTCATGGAAAATGAAATTAAATAAATGCATTTTGGTGCAATAAACCACTTTGAGATCCATGCACAGATTTGTCATAATATGCATTTTTTCATGAACTTTTTGAAGAAGAACTCTCATATGCATCAATCTCAATTTTTTGCACCAAAATAAATTTTAATTTAATTCCATTTTCCATAAACTTTTCAAGTATCCTCATAGATCTAAAATTTATTTGGCAATATTAAGTGTAAACTAAGATAATATACATAGTACTCAGTTTTTCAAAATACACTTTATTAATAATTTGATATTTTTAGGACCACCTTAAATTGGTCCAACAAAACTGTCAGTATTGTAGAAAAAAATAGATCTTTCTTTCCTAAATTGCGTTTTCCTTAGTATATGTTATTTATTTTTCAATGTCATCTCATGTTTTAAGAATCGTTATTTCTTATTAAGTATTACTGTTAATTTTGTTATTCTGTTTGGAAAAAAGCCACCAGGACAGATGATGGATGCACAGGACACAATGATTAAACAAGGAAGATGCATGTTGGTGAATAGTTTCTACACTAGAATAATGCACATTACCACAAGGAAGGTGAGAATGAATACACTGTTTCCTTAATCAGCTCAAAGTTAACAAAATAGCCACTGCTTATCTACACACTTGTTTTTCTTGTCTTGTACAAGTTTTTTCATCTTACTCTTGCTTTTTCCTTCTATCTCTAAGAAATCAGAACAGTCTTTATACAGTCCTCTTTCTGCATGGTCATGTATGGGCATTTACACATAGCCACACTTACCGCAATCAGAAACAGTAACATAATTTTTCAGTGTTGCTTAACAAGTCTAGAACACAATTTGCATTTGAAAAAACGCAACTTATCAGAGATCAAAATATAATGTCTTGTTTTAATTCTATGGTGACACAGAAACCCACATCTAATCCCATTGTTAAATAGGTAGAGGGGCAAAGTGTTCCATATATCTGTGCTATAGATCGTCATGTTGATAAATCTCTATCTATAAAAGTAATCTTTAAGGAGACCTTCCTTTCTCACTGTCAGAAAAATATAATCACAGCCTACTGTCGGTGCAATTCCACTTTCCATCTCTGCTATGTGCATACGACTTCGTAAGATACAGCCACTGTCAAGTTTCAGAACAGTTCCTTGTCTAATCTTTCTACTTCTCCAGATCTTTGATATAGAACCTGTTAGAATGTATTGCTTACTTTTCCAGTTCCTATGTTTATCTCACTTCCACTCTTACCATCTGCTGTACTGCATTTCCTTCAGAAAAGTGAAAAGTTTTCACAGTGCCCAGAGCTTTCCCTGCAAACAATGCCCTCTTTCCCTCTTCCTTCCTTCCTTTCTCCGCTTTTTATTTAGTCTTATTTTGTGTTAAGGTCAAACTGTTTTTTAAGAGTTCACTTTGCAAACATTACTACAGGGTTGAAATTCCTATCCAAATACTTTTGATGGATTTGTAAACATCCCTGATATTTATCACTGGCTCCTGCCCAAATACACACATTTTGGTGTATCTCCATTCTTTTGAATTATCTGAAAACAACAACACAAGAAAAAGGCTGTGGGAAATCCTGGCTTACTGCATATCACCAAAATATGGTGACATAATTATCCACAAAGCATAATGCATTATATCAAAACGCCAATCAGGTTTAGTACAAATTGACTTATACTGACAGAGCCTGTAAAGAGATACCCAAAAATATTCTACCCTTCCCTATTACTTGACTTTTCTATAGGCTTTCATTTTTGACTGATAGATCATGCTTACTAAATATTTATTAGAGAAGGCAAGGTTGAAAACACGATGAAAAAGTGATTTCTGTGCTATATACAACTATCCTGCTTTTGATGATTCTCTTCCACATGAATTATATAACAGTCGACATAAGAAACCAACATTAATTGTTTATTTTTATTAGCTATGAATAACTCAAGTTGTAACGCAGCATTAAAATTAGCAGCTTTATGACTGTGGCCAAGTTACTGAACCTCTGGATGCCACAAGTGAAAAAGACATCTGCCCTGCAAAAAAATTTGATTAGTGACGATTCGTGTATGGCAAGATGTCTGACGTTCAGGGCAGTCAGCAAATTAAAACAGTTGTTACCATTATTAGAATCATTATAACTGGTATACAGCCTCAGCGTCAATCTCTGCAACCTCACTGAATGACAAAGTAGCTGAGATAGTGATCTGCATTCTTTATAAGTATTTACTTCATTGGTGCAACACATTCAGTTATTTTTACATTTTAAAAACAACAAAAAAGTGATTGATTTCATTACTGTAATTAAAGTCATCACACCACAGCTTTCTACATGTGCCTTTACATTTCCTATATTAAGGCTCACCAGAGATAAAGAGGATCCCATCAGGGAATGGATGGGCAAATGCTTTCATGCACTCCGTTCCTTCTCAACTGGAAACAAAAACATCTTGAAAACCCTTACATGCTAGTAAGAAAATGTAAATTTTGCATGAGAAAATTAAGAGCTCTCAAAATCCCATGTGATTTAAATCTAAGAAATGCTTGTACAGAATTACAAAAAGAGTCTTTAAATCACTTACAATGTTTAAGGATAAAAATCACAGGAGACACAGCAATCTCCAAGACATCAGATTTTCTGAAATAACATTTTTATCTCAAATCATAAAGTGACCAGTCACATTTAGGGTTGTCAACTATATTAATTCCATAAGATGAAAACAAACAGCTAACCAGGTATTCCTAATACTATTTGTACTTCTAATTATTTTTTAATGTGTGTCTTTTTTTTTTTTTTTTTTTTTTTTGAGAGGGAGAAAGAAGAGAAAGAGACAAGACCAGAGACAGACACAGAGTTCCCTTACACAGGTTTACTTTACAAATGCCTTTAACAGCTGAGGCTAGGCCAGGCCAAACCAGGAGCCAGGAAATCCATCTGCATTCACATGTAAGAGGTAGGGACCCAACTACATCTATATGTGTCATCTCAAAGATGGACATTAGCAGGAAGCTGAAATCAGGAGTGGAGCCAGGACTCAAGCTGAGGCAATCCAACATGAGATGTAGGCATCCAAAGCAGCATCTTAATCACTAGGTCAAATGCCAGACCCTTAAGTCTTCCTTAAAGTGGAAATACATATTAAAACTATAGATACAAAGGATTGGCAAACATGAATACAGATCAGCATGAATTTGATTCAAATAAACATTTGTGCAAAATAAAATTAAAATAAATATGATTTTAATTTAAAAGTTATTTAAGCAATTACAATTTTATCAAAATTACTTCCTTCAAGAAACATGGGCTCATCATTCAATCTAAAACATTACTAAAAAGGTGTAGAAATTTTAAAAGCTTTACAAATAAGTAATTCTCTTTTATATTACTGAGTTAAAAAATTAATGACTGATTATGTCAATACTCAGATTGAAAGTGAAAAAGTCAATCAATAACAGATATCTCCTCTTATTCCAATGCTCCATAAAGTACCAGGAGGTTAAATAAATTCTTATTATTCATTGAATTTCAACATTGTATGGAAAATAAACCTATAATTAAATATTATAGGTCAAAAAATATTCTTGCACTTGCAAAAATCTTAAACATAAAACCCAATGGCATTTTCCCTAAATAGTAAAATAGTTTTATATTAATTTTCAGTGGTTAGTATTTATAATAATAAAGCTTACATAAAATGACAGTAAAACTAAATTTAGACAAATATTTCCTAATGCTGACATATTTAGGAAGAAGAAAAAATATACTTTAATATAGTATGAGACTATTTCAGGAATTATAAGAAATCTGGGTCATTGTGTATTTTATAAACTTTAATATGTCTCAGAAAAAGATCTTTGGCAGACTGCACATTTGAGATCAGTTGATGATGAGCTCACAGAAATAACAATTAATTTAGTTTTTCAAGTACAAAAAGGTGATTTTCACTAGTACATAGGAGAGTACTGAAAAATTTGTGGAAAATTGAATTAAAACAAATATTTATGATGAAAAAAATTTTGAAGTCCAGGTATCTTTTTTTCATAATATGCACAGATGTTTGGGAAGCCCTCATATGCATGAACTTCAAAAATTCTTCCATGAAAATAACTGAATTTGTTGAAGTAATCTCATATGACTCATACAAATGATATTATTAGTCAGTTTACTTTTGTTGAATATGTTATGTTATATCTGGAACCAGAGATAAGATAGGTACAGAAAGCTTTATCTAAGCTTTATCTAACCCTTCCATATAGAATACTGAGTCATGGAAAAATTGTTCACACATTCTAGTATCAGCAAAACCAACACTGGCTTTCCTACAAGAACAGAGTTCCTTAGTGTGGGGAGCAACTGGGAGCAACTCGGACTAGACTAAGTTACTGGAATTAAGACTTATTCTATGCATCTGCTCTCCCACAATATGGTGCTGGGAGAGGAGGAAACAGCTTCTACACAGCTGCCTCCAGTTCAACCAATAAACTGTAGGACCTGCTCCTGATTGGAGGAGAGCAGCGTACTCGGCGTGTGGGTAGCAGAGTTGGGATTGGTGGAAGAGGACTATAAAGGAGGAGAGAGACAACATGCACCAGGAACATCTATCTGAAGGAACACCTGTGCAGCCCCCGAGAGAGCAGGCCGGTGGTGTGCCGCTCCCCTGCGGAAGTGGGGAAAGTGGCAGGGGGAACCGCCCTTCCACGGAGGTGGAAGGGTCGGTAGCCAACCCGGGAAGAACCAGCAGCAAACCCGGGGAGGGCCGAGCAGGCAAAAGAACAGCGCAGGGTCCTGTGTCGTTCCTCCAGGAAGACGGGGAGCGACATAATGGTGCCGTGACTCGGATATGAAGCCTAGGCAGGGTTTAGTGTCGTTCCTCCACGAAGAGGGGGAGCGACACTTAGAATCGTCCTCATTTTCCAACAAGTGTGTGTGTGTGTGTGTTAAAAAGACAGTGATCCTTACTCCAAACAAAAATAGTATTTTGGAGATTAATATGGCTACAGAGTGACACAACAATCTCATAGGTGGGTATGTTTTCAGTCTCATGAGAAAAATACAAGTAGACACTATCATGGCCTCCATTTCTGTCTTCTAAAAAGAATTACTTTCTATATTACATTGTTGAATGATTATATAGAAAAAGAAAGCTTTATGGTGTCAAAATAAATTTCAAAAATAGAAGGAAAAATAGAAATATTAGATCCAGGAAAACAGAGGCTTTGCCAAGGAGCAATAATGTCATGTGGTGGGAGGGGGAGTGGTGGCGAAGGGAAGGCAGGTGCGTGCCAAGCAAAGCTGGGGGCTGTTCAATCAGCCCTATCAGTGCTCCATCAGTGTCTCCACTCCAGCCAAATCCAGAGAAAACAAGGAGTCAAAGATTCAGGTCAATAAGCTTATAGGCGATTTGCACAAACAGCTCCTCCAGCAAGGTAAAAAACAAAGTCATATTGGCTTTTCTTTTTTATTCCTTCTCTTTGAACTCCCTGGTCCAAACACACTCTGGAAATGTCAATGTTATATGCAAGAATTTAAAGAGCTGAGCTTCTTAATCCCGTTAAGAAAAAAGGAACAAAGTTGTCTGTAAAGATCCCCTTCCTGGCTGAACTCAAAATGATTATGGTAGAACTGCTGTAGGTGGATTCTGATTCCAGCATCAGAGGAGGCAAAAAAATATGGCTTAAGTCATACCCGAAGAGGAGAAGACCCGATATTGATTGAAAAGAGTGTCTGAAATGGAAGTAAATAGGCTTTCTGAATGAAGAAAATGAAACTAGGAAGCAAAATAGCATGAAGGTTTGTGGATCAAATGAAAACCAAGCAGTTACTACTCCCATCATCAAATATACATTTAGGTACAGTGCTTTTTAATTTGTTTGCTTATCACTTCTCAAAATTAAAGATCTAGATAATATTTTTGTTGCTTTATCTTAGCACAGGGTGAGAAGCAGATTAATGACCATAATCTAGGCTTAGGTTTGTTATGTACAATCCAAAGAAACATAGCTTTTCTTCAATAATGTCTTAATTTTTAACAAAGTTACAAAACCACATAAACTGATAAAAATAAATGAGGGGACTGGTGTTTCAATGAGTCTGCCAGCCTATTGGCAGAAACAGTTAAGCACAATGATAAAACTGGTTCTAATCCTCATGCCTCTTACTCTATTTTCTGATACAAGGATGAGGAAAGAGAGAAACACCCAACGCTGCTGCTATTGTGGAACGGGAGAAAGTGACGCATACCATCCTCAAACACACCCAAACCACTGTGCTGGAAATGTCATTAATGAGCTACAGATGGAGGCTCATCAATCCCTTGGCTAAAGCCTATGATTCGATGCTGGTGGTGTTATCTGTATCTCCTGACAGCTCCCCACTTCACCTGTTTTGATTTCTTTAACTTTCTCTTTCTGCAGGCCTTTCTTCTTTAGGCATCTACTACAAGCTGTGTCCTGACCATGTCTCTTTTCCCTGCTGGACTTCAGCTCTCCCCTGTGACTCATAAAAGGCAGCTTCTCTTCACAGTCCTGCTCCCCAAGCCTTCTATTGTGGTAGGAATCCAACAGATTCCTAGAGCAACAGGTTCCACAGGTATGGCTACCCCTCTCCCACTCCCCAGCTCTCTGCTGTCCTCTTCTGGCCCTCCTGCAACACGAGTTAGTGTGTTCTGTAAATGCACTCCTTTCCCTTAGTTCTCTGCTCAAAGCACCATACCCATCGCTCTTCACAAAATAGCATGCACACGCACACACACAGACACAAAGCCATTCTATCACTTTACATGTTCTGATTTTCCTTCACAGTGCTCAGTATCACACAACATATACAGTGTAAGTTTGATAGTCTATTATTGCCCCCTCTCCTGAGAGTGGGGATTGATTTTGTCTACTGGTGTACCTCCAGCACCAATGAGAGGGTCTAGCACATAACAGTCTCTTCAAAGATTGTCTGAGATGTTCTCAATTTATTCTATTAAACAGAACTGGTAGCAGCTACCAACCCAGTAAAGTGTCTGTTCATGTTTACTTTGGGTTCTGTATTGATTACTTCTATTGCTAGCACTGAATCCAAGTCCCAGTAAAAAATGTTTTATTCCTTTTTCTCTAATATGCATTGCATTTTTCTATTTAGCCAATGCTTCCTCTGACTATTCGCCTTATCTAGTCATTAAGACTGGATCTGCAGTTGTTTTGTCTAAGATAAACTTTAATGACATCTTTTCCCCTTTCAACCTTTGCCAACAGAGCCGTGTCATCAGAGAATAATTTGTGAGGATCCTCAGTAACTTTTTCTAGATAATCAGTATTGATAACTCGAAGTTCACTGACACACAGTTTCTTCATAGTTGAGTTTTTCAATAGCATCACATTCTAGCCTACAGTGACACTGATCTGACACTTTTCTTCCTGTTCATATATCCTCTGACATTCTCCTGGAATGTATCTCAAGACATGTTTATTTCCCTTCAGTCATTAACACATTTGAATATTTCAGTGAAGAAACCTTCTTCCAAATAATTAGAAACAGTGAACTATTTTAGAACTGATTCATGCCAATCCCACGAAGAAACTTAGTGTTTTTGAGTTTACCCAAGTATTGCTAATATATGATAGCAGTCTCATCTGCTAGCAGCGATGCAACTAAAAACACAACTAAAAGCTGCTTTCTAGGAAATCTGTATTTCAATTTATAGTAGTTTGCTTAGTTCTATGCATGCATGAGTGCACTTCCATGTCTAGTACATAAACCAAAAGAAAGGCATAAAAAATAAGTGAAGCAAATGATTCAGTACCACAGGAAATATTGTAGCACTTATGGACCCAGCCTTGATGTCTTCATCCTCTGTAAATTCTAGGAAATAATTCTTGCTTGTTTCTTTCCTTTCAAAGATACTGTAAGGCAAGACGCCAAGCAATCTATAAACTCCTGAACTAAAGAAGATGATGTAAACTGAAAGTACTGCTTAGTATTTTGCTAATAATGTTTAAATATCAGGACGAAAAAGCCAAATTCAAAGTAGCATAATTTTATACACTTAGTTCACATATTTTCAAAGATGAGAAATAGGGACATAAAATAAGTAGCTCATCCAAAGTAAAAATTGACATGAGAAATTTTAGTAGAATTGCCAGGTTCAGATTTTAGGCCTGTAACCATAACAGAGGAATTTCTAAGATTCACATAATTAAGAATTTTACATATTAAAGGTAATATAAAGTTCTGTTCTGTCCAATATTCAGCATTTCTGTGGAATATTACTTCATAAGAGTAATTTGGGTTGTATTTGATCACATGGTTTATAATGATTAGAAACTTTATTAATATTAATTAGTGCTTTAAGACTTTTAGTAAAATTTGCTCTTTAGCAAGGATATAGATAGTATCAGTGTGGAACTGAGGAAAACCTTACATTAAGAGTCACTATAGACACTGCAAACATCCTGTGTGATATAAAGCTTCAGTTTCTAAAGGAAGTAGAACGTTTAGCTCCAATTAGTTATATCTTCAGAAATGTACAAAGATTTTTTCTTGTATTTAAAAAAGGGAAAGTTACAATAGTCTATGAATGCTTTCATACAGAATACAGTTGCTAGGACATGAAGTTATGTAATAAATCTAGATGTGACATCAATGCTCTCAACCTACTAATGCATCAAATACATTATCTAAAGAACTTGGAATTTCTAGCCATGTTTTTATGATCTGAGTTTTTAAACCAACTGCATTTTGACAATAAGGAAAATGCATTTCATGTTTAAAACTTTATCCCTCAAACTCACCAAAGTAACTAAGTCATTGCTAGAGTTTGGACATTTAGACAAATTTTGTAAATAATGTAGTTCATTTTCCAGTATATATCAACAATTTTAACTTGTCATAAATGATTTAGAATATGTTAAAAAGCGTGTTTCATCGGTGAAACCAAAGTAACAATATTTTCTTTAGAAAAACATTTCTTATGTGCTTTTTCAATCATGATACTTCTTTTCATTGCTAATGTATCCTATCCTCTATAACTAGGAATAAAAATGCAATTGTGTATCACTGAGTATGTGGATTTCTACAGAAATACTGGTTTCCATTTTTCCAAAGAGAAAATTTTTTCTTCCCATTTTAGCTTAAAGGAAAAATAGAGAGCAGTGCTTGCATGATCTCAGGTGCATGGAATATCTACCACTGGGCTGCCTTCCTTCTCACCAGTTCCCTCTGACTTTAGAGAGCGTTCCCTGATCTCACACTCTATGAGAATAAAATAATGACATTCTTTTCCTATTAAATAAGGGCCACCATAATTTAAAATGGTAATAATACCATTATCTTGAAAAATATGATGAGAAAATAAAATTCTTATTCCCATTCATTATAACTTTGTAATTTCAAACTAAACACTAGAGAATTACTTTTTATAGAATACATATTATTTAATATAGCCTCCACATCTCATATTAAATATTTTATACATTTGAAAATTTTCCAAAATTTACAACTGTACATCAAAAACCTAACAATAGTATGTTTGCAATAATTGTAACTAAGGTTTTTTTCAGTTACAAATGGCCTGTTATTGTTCCACGTGAGATAGTATTCTGGTGAGAGTAGATGGAAGGTACTGTCATAAGATGAGTTAAGTCATGTGAACGTTTTCCATCATTCTAATTTCTTCTAAAATTCTTAAAATTTGGATTCTATACTCTTTCGTTAAACATAGCCCCGTACAAGTGACCTTCCCAAAATCTAAACTGCCCACAACTTCAGTCTCAGCCCAGCCACGAGCATTATGGGCAATTGGGGAGTGAATCAGTGAATGGAAGACTGATATCTCTTCTCTCTCTCTCTCTCTCCACACTCACACATACATGTGTGTGTATATATATATATACACATAATATATAAAATCTCTCATATGATCAAATAGATAAATACACTTTAAAAATAAAGAAATGGATCTAGTATCCAGAAAAACTAAGCAACATATTAATTTGGCCTCAAAATCTGAGTGAACAGTAGGGGAGAAGGTCTACTCAGTCTGTATAGTTCTTATTTTCCACCAGGAGTCTTTGCCCTGGAAGACAGGGCTCATGTTGCAAGGCTTTCTGAGGTCTTTAGGAATCAGCGGTTAAGGAAGTTTCCTGGATTTCAGCATGTGCAAGTTCTCATGCTGCCATTCTGTTTCTACAGTTTTAAAGACATGATTTCCCTGATCCCAGCAAAAGGAATTGGATTCTTTTTTTTTTTTTTCATTTTCTGACAGACCACAAAAGGAGAGAGTGACACCAGGATTTTTAATATCTCTCAAATGTATATGTGGCCACCAAGATATGTGTATGCCAATGCTTTTTGAGAAGTTACATCTGCAATCTCGATTTCAGACTGCTAAATCTAGCAAATTAATCTATACAAACACACACAAAGAAAAGCCACTTCACAAAGATATGTAAGTCTGAGTCAAAACAGTACAAGAACAAACACAGACACAGACACACAGACATAAGAGACACATACTCGGAGTCACGCCCTCCAGGAAACTATCATGGGAAAGTCAGTAAAAGCAGCTTTTCTAAACCAAGAAGGTGACGCAAACACTTCTGAAACCATGAATTGGGACTGGAGACAATAGAGAATCCATGTTACTCACAGAGACAAAACAATCGAATTAAAAAAAAAATTTAGAAACATCAAAACTTTAAATTGGCTTTTGAGACAAGAAAGCAAGTGAATGCCCACATAAGCATGGATATGGTAACAGCATTGCAACCCTGCTCCAAGTCAAGGGTTGAAATCAACTGAGCTGAGCTGCAGGTGCTTCTCGGTTAATAATGTCAGAAGGGCATCCAGAATGGAGAAAAGGTGTGTATTTTCGCATTTGATATTACCTAAAAATCACCAACCAGTGTGGAAAGCCAATGTCAAGCACCTAAGGCATTCTGTTTTCAAAAGGCGTGAGAGAGAATCTGTGTGGGGATTCCATCTACTCCACTCAGGCCTGTCCTCAATCCCTAATTCAGTACATGGCAAACAACTGATCTTCAATAAATATTTATGGTAAGAATAATGAATAAATTATAAACACTACATGTATTATAGTTACAAAGATAATTAATATTAAAATGTGCATAGTTAACTGAACAGTCAGCACAAAAATAATTGTTTAAATGTAAAAAAAAGAATCTGTAGAAATGAGATTATTTGGTCCCTCAAAAAAATACTGTTTGAAAAATTCTACACATATTTCCAGTTTGTGAAATTATGTGTCAGCATTTTGAGCACCTTGATTCCATCCTACAGTGCAGATTTTTAAACAAGATCATCTGTGGAAATGGATTTACGTATTCCATCCAACATCAACGATTACCTTTGTTACAATAGTATTCCACTTCTTCACAGCTCAGATTTCCGGGCCCAAATTCTGTGGGAAAGCTTTCCTCCAATGGAAAGTCTCCTTTTGAGATGGTGTCAGCTTCCTCTGATGGACACTCTTCTTCCTCATCCTCAATGGCATCTTCAAGCGGCCCTTGAAAAAGAATCAGGGACACTGTACAAAAAACATCTAATGAAGATCGTGAAATAAAGTCCTTACACAGAATCCTTTCCATTAACATTGGTGAAGAAAATGTACTCCAAGTAGTAACCCCAAGGGACTCCCAAAAGATTATGCCCATCCAGTCTAAGGAACACTGACCAAGGCCACAAAAGTTGAAGGAAACCCTGGGAAGAAATCAGCACTGCTAATCCCTCCCCACCCCCAACCCAAGCCCCAAACTTATTTTTTTTTTTTAATTCTCTCCTCAAGAGCCAAACTGTGAGCTTTGTGTTCATTTGTTAGAATTAACTGCCTGGTAAAGAGTACAAGTCTCTTTTACACTGTTGTACAATTTTACCTGAGATTTTAATAAAGATTTAAAGCTATTGAATGCATTTTAATTGAACTGAGATTCTAATAAAGTCTATACTTTTAAAAATCCATTTTAAGAGTGGATTCCAAGAAAAGATTTCATTATACGTGGTTGAGGCTTGAAGAAAAATTACATATTTCTCTCCCTGATGAAAGCATAACCCTATTCATAATTAATTGAATTTTTTCTGAAATGAAAAGTAGTTTTCTAATGAAAAAATGTAATTTGTATTTATGTGATACTTTTTCAGTAATAAAAATACAACGCCCTTAGAATGAGAGTGAGGTACACTACATTAATGGACCTATTTTACTGAAAGGATAGGGAGGGCTGTAGTTGTTCAGATGGATTTGAAGCCGACTACATGGGGATAGCACACAGTTGATTGTGAATTTCTGACTGCCTCAAAAGAATCAAAAGTATCTGGCTCATGTTACTAAGTAGTAGTCTGCATTTCCTCCTAAAGAATAAATGTGGCATTTTATCCAAAGAATACAATTATGGTAATTTGCACTAATTGTCACTCATGTCAGCAGTCTCATCAGACAGGCTAAATACTTAAAGGCTTAAGTAGACTCTTACTTTTTAGACAAGTGTAAGGAAATTTTCAGTGCCAAAGAATAAATCCTATACATAATTTAAAATAGTGCATATATAACAATTTGTGTGTGTTAAACAGGAATAAGTATACACATTCAAACAGTGTTGTTAATATTTTCCCCAAAGCAAGTTCCCAAAGGACTGAATTCACATGACATATTTGCACTAATTTACATTTACAGATATCTAAGCAAAAGAAAAGGAAAATTTCTAAGAGAGTTTCTTTGTTCTTTATAAACTTTACTTTTTGTCTCTTCAAAACAATTGTTGAGGAAAGAATGCCTTAATTCCTATTATTCAATACTATATTTTTTTCAAACTCCGTAAAACAATGAAGGACTGTGTTTTTTGTGCAAACCATATCCAAAAATCATAAAATTCATGTTAGTTTTTCTATCTTTTATTAACTATTTCAAATAGAATTTATAATTCCTCACCCGTTAGAACATTTGTCAAGGATAATAAGACAGGTAAGGAATATAAAAAGAGTAAAAAATTAAAATAACAAATATTAAATCATTTGATAATTTCAGATAATAAGTAATGCCAAGTCAACACGGAATATAATAGAATATCTTCTTATTTTTTTCAAATAATTCAATTATAACACATTTTGTCACAAGAAGAGATATAAAGCTATTTTGTTTGTGTTTCATGTGGAAGTTTAAAAGCATTTTCATATGACCTTTAAACCACCCCAGTGAGATGAGAATGGAAGTTATTACCATTTTTATTTTATAGATTTGGAAACTAAAGCTTAGAAGTTTAGCTAAAAGAATGAGTATAAGTATAAAAGTTGATGTGCAAACAGGATTTTTAAAATGCCTTTTATTAATACCAGTATGCCATGCTACTATATAAATCATGCTTTTGTGGCTATAGACACATTTTTGTTTCAGGAATAAAGCATGGGTAACTCACAAATACAAAACATATAAGAAAAATTGTTAATTCATATTTATTCATTATTTACTGATAAGCACTTAACTATCTAGTTCAAAAAATGATATATTCCTTGCTGCTTTTTTCAAAGGACTGAAAGGCAGCCCAAATATAAACAGTGTTCAAAAAGTTCATGGGAAATGCATATTATGAAAAAAGTATGCATGAATTTCAAAATTGCTTTGCAGCAAAACAAATTCATTTCAATTCTATTTTTTCCAGTAACTTTCTGAAGTATATTATTATGTCCTTATATTATGTCCTTCTTCACTCACATACACACACACACACACACACATCAGTAAGATCTTCTTGTAGACCTACCAATAAAATAATTGATTACTAATATTTACTATCTACACAGTTTATATCTATACTGAATCAATCAATATAGAATAACCAATATTAATAACAGAAACATCAACTTCTTTAATAACAGAAATGACAATATACACATATTTTGGATATATATATACATATGTATTTACACTCTGTTTTGCTAACAAAAAGTAAATCTCCAACTGTAATATATCTTAAACAGTTTATATTGAAAATATGAAAAAACAAAGTTCTTCTGTATCTAGGTGCTCTTCAATTATAAAAGCATGTACATAATAAAGAAAATGCACTACCAGAAATAAAAATACTTTGGTTTTAAAGAATGAAATTCTGTGCATATGTACTAACATCTTAAGAGGCTGTATTAAAGATAATGTTTAATTGAATAGCTATATAGAATATTTAATGACAACAAATTTGCTCTAGCATTATGGTATCAAATTCAAATTTAATAGTTGTATTAAAATTTAAATAAAAAAGCTCATATGAAAATCTGAAAGAAAACAAAGACATAAAGCATGGATTTGTGATTCCTAAAGCTTAAACCAGCCAATGTTATGACTACCTATGAATGCATCTATAAAATTTATGGTATCAGAGTTTATAAGATCTTAATTGATAGTATAGGACTGTATAGTATGTATTCTCAGGTGTTTTTTTTTTTTTTTTTGATTTTATGTGTTGGCCACCACTTTTTAATTGCAAGCATGTAATTGAAAAGAAGCACTAATTTTCAAAATTAAACTACAAAAAAAAAAAAAAAAACGAACAAAAGGTGAAAAATTCCTGACCTCATATGTTCAAAATGCATAAGGGCTCATTGTAGAACAGGACTGGGACAGAGATTTTAGAGCCAAATGCTTTTTCCCAAAGCAAGTGTTAGATTTGTATAATTTACTATACTTTAAAATGTGAAATTACTCACCATTTCTTTTAGCCATGACATCAAATCAGACTCTGGGAAAAAGGTTTCTCTTAAAATGCATAGTATTTATGGTTTAAGATCAGATCTCACTCTACTCTCTATATTGCATGTTTCTTTAACAGGAAAACCTTACAGATAATCGTTGGCCATAAAATAACATTTTAAAAGGGTAAGAGACACTTGAAGCACAAGTATAATTAATGGCACCAATGAAGGAGGGAATGAAGGAACCTCCTGTATATGGATTAGTGGGCACAGAAGTCCACTTCAGAAAAATCACCACACATAATTTGACATAAATAATAATATCTACTCAGTAAAGGCTCACGACTGAGCTTCCATGTGCCCTCATGGAGAAAATTACTTCTGATTGAGGCCACTTGGCAGGCAAGTGTAAGGAAATCTGAATTTTAGCTCTTCAATTGCTTCTGATTTATAGATATTCAAATGCACTCACCAGAATTAATAGTCACAATTTTTATAAATAAAAAAATTTACCTGGTTTAAACATGTCAATAATTAATGGCACATCAGAAAGCGATGAATACAGCATGCATTAGATGTTGGGCTTGTAATGCTATTAATTGTCTCAGAATAAATGAGTAGGCATCCTTCATGTTTTATACTGGATGACGAATAGAGATTACTGGGACATTCTGATGGATATAAAGTAGTATTTCTATTTTCTGAGCAAAGAGATAATTATATACTAAGGATCCATTTGAATTGTCTTAGATCTTTTCTCTCCACAGATAAAGCCAAAGATAAAAAGCAATGTGCAGGTTCACAACAGTTAAGGATGCTGAGGGACAGTCTAGGATATGCAGAAGCCACTTGGTTAGCCAGTACTGACCAGAGCATTGTAAAGGCTGGGCCTGAGGTGGGTGTATTGGAGAATTTTTCATGTGGTGTGTATTTTAAGGATCTGTGGTTGGTGATGGACAACAGAATGTTCAATATTAAATGGTCCTAACCTATACACTGGTAACACACCTGTTGAATGAAATGAAAATAAAGAACTAGATACATATGGTTAAGAAGCAACTGTAGGAGTACGAACTCCCTCAGAAAAATGAATTTATAATAAAATTGATGGTACAAGAATGAGAGGTTAAAGAAATTCTTAAAATATACATAGTCATTGGAATAACAGCTAAAAAGCAACAAAGAAAACTTGAGGGAAAAGAATCAAAGGTATCTAAGAACTTAGATGATGGATAATTAAATAATCATTGCAATGAGGAAATACAAGAAATGATATAAAGAACAACATGGTGAATGTCAGATCAAACACATGTGCCATTAAACATGTTGCCTCCATGAATAACTTCCTACCTTGGCAGTGTGTTATAAACAGAACAGTCATCACCTAAACTTCAGAATGTCTTTGTTCAGATAAATTCAAACCACTTGAGAAAAAGGACTCAAGAAATAAATTAAATTCTACAGAAATCAATACACATTGTCATGTACAAATAGGGGAAAGGAATGCCTAATCCCATGGTTCTGATGCAATATACTTCTGAAAAAGGTCCTTTTTCTTAAGCATTCATTGGCATTAATTTACTATACATTACTTTATTTGGCTTTGCATGCCCTTTGATTAAAACAAGACACTCTGTCATAACGGAACTATAAAGAGCATTCAATTTCGTCTTTATGCATTAATATTCTAAGCATTCTAGAGGCTGCACAAGACTAGCCACCTAGCAAAATGAGATTGTTTCAGAATGCTGGGCAGCCTTGATTGCAACTGACAGGTGGGGAGAAAGTCACATTAAAGTATCATCATTCTCAATAATTACAATAATCCATCACTCTGTGTTCAGAAATTCTGCTAGGTGAGTTTCCTCCAAAAACACACAAATATTTCCAAACCTTTTAACTACGGTGTTTTTCAATGTATGCCATTTTGGATCATTTTTATAACAGATATCATTATTAATATAAAAGTTTAAACCTCCATCATAAACTTACATTTTACTCATGCACAAAGCAAAGAATTCACAACAATGGAAAAACTTTTCAATCTTAATGAATTAATGAAAATGAAAATGAAAACGGTGGTGGTTTCCCCAAGTTGCACACTCCTGTTCTGTACTATTTTAAAGGCATCAGCAAATGCTACACACAGACAAAAGAATCAGAAGGAAAATAAAACCTATACATATTCATATATATATGAATTTTATATATTTTATTTATATATATATATGAATACATAAAATAATAGGGACCACCTAAGCTCACAATTTAAGATATCATGTTTGGGTTTCTACATTATAATTGAACCATATTTGTTCAGATTATTGTATCTTTAAAATGTAAATATTGCAATATAAAGTAGGGCCAAACTTTGGTGCATGTTTAACATGCAAATATACAAATAAGACTCATCTGTCAAACTCTATGATGTATTCTATTTTATTTGATGGGCAAAGGGAGTTAAAATAGAACTTTTGACTATTCAGTTTTCCATATGTGATGGAAGTAAAACAGTAATTTAAACTGAATGCCTTATTTTACCTATTAACTCATATTAGTCACTTATATTTCTCTATCACATTCATTAAATACAAAAATAAGCCCTTCGTAAAGGAGAAAAATTAGTGTATTTTCTATACATTTGTATCCTGTTTTTAAACTAAAAAGCTGAATCCTATCAAAAAGTGTGCTCCTTCTTATCTCACTGGAGTGGACTAATATGTATTTACTATTTTTATCTGGGTCATATTTTATGGCTCTCCACACTTCCTCTCTCAGAGTTTTTAGTGGCTACATTGGGACTTGCTTAAGAATCACCATCACCCTGTAGGCACACCTCAAAATACCTCTCTCTTGGTGGTGCCTGTTACATTGTCTCATGAGTATCCCACAGAGCAGTTTAATGAGAAGGGGCAGTAAAGAGGGATTCTCTTTGGATACTCTAAATCCATTCTAACTCATGTAATTGAGCTTAACAGCAAGAACAAAACCCTATTTCTGCAGTCTGAAGCACAGTATTTTAGACAGCCAAGTTCTTCCTGCAGTCCCTCACAGTTAACAACAGCTGCATCAGGGGATCTAGTGGGAAGGAAACATTTTTATTAATTTTTCTCTTATCTGCCATAAGAATGTTGATTTTTTTTCATTTACGTTTGTTGCCTGCAGGTAGCAGACCTGAGAATCATATAGTAGAATTTTTTCTTTCTGATTAATTTCTTTCCATGTGCTATTTCTTATATATAATTGATTCTAGGCTTTGCTCATAGCTGCACATCTTTTTTTCTAGCCATACCAACTGCTGTCCTTCAATCAAGAAAGTTGAAGAAAATTACCTGAATTTTTTTAAGTTTATTAAAAATGAGATCTGTATTTAAATTGAGTTTTGAAATGTTAATTCAAAGAGCAGATATTAGAGAATTTTAAATAGAGGGTTCAATTTGACCATACATCATTGTAAAAGGAAGTGAATGGGGCCAACCTTACTCAAATTGTTTCTTTATGGGGTAGGGGGAAGGATGTTCTCTTTAATCTTAGGAAAAAATGGAGTAATGTTCTTTTTTTTTTTTTTTTTTTTTTTTTTTTTTTTGACAGGCAGACTGGACAGTGAGAGAGAGAGAGACAGAGAGAAAGGTCTTCCTTTTTTGCCGTTGTTTCACCCCCCAATGGCTGCTGCGGCCTGGGCACCACACTGATCCAAAGCCAGGAGCCAGGTGCTTCTCCTGGTCTCCCATGCGGGTGCACTTGGGCCATCCCCCACTGCACTCCCTGGCCACAGCAGAGAGCTGGACTGGAAGAGGAGCAACCGGGACAGAATCCGGCGCCCCGACTGGGACTAGAACCCGGGGTGCCGGCGCCGCAGGCAGAGGATTAGCTTATTGAGCCGTGGCGCCTGCCAGGAGTAATGTTCTTTTGCTACAAAATCTTCAGTTTTTAATAGACAATAGTATCGACGGGGCTTTTTTTGGACAAACCTGAAAACAATTTAAATTATTCAATATTTATTTATTCTGAAATGCCTTTCTTTGGGTGCCTTCCAATTAACTGAATGATGCTAACAAGAATACAATAATTTTGCATAGAATATATGCAAACCTTGCAAACAGCAACTAATCTTACATAGTAAATGAAATACTGACATCACAGGCAATAAAAACAGTAAGAAATAGAGAGTAACTTGAATTAGAATCTCTGATGACTAATTTACTTTCTGGAAGTAACTCAGGCATTCAGAAAATTCAGTTCATTAATAAATGCCTTGTGCATTGACCCAGGAAGTTAGTGACAGAGGATGGCATTGAAATTCAAAGACTTTGTGAGCAGGTCTCAGCCCAGAGCCCCATAAAGCTCTTCTCAGTTTATTGAAGATGGCAACTCTCTCATGAAAAAATATGAAAGTTAAGTTCATTACTAAAATGATACTGTAGACTCTCCCTTTCTTTGGGGGATATATTGCAAGACCTTCTGTGGATACGGGCAACCACAGATAGTATTGAACCCTATAATGTTTATTGAGAAGCATACATACCTATAATAACATTTAATTTACAAATTAGGTACAGTAGCAACAATGACAACAAAATAGAACAATAACAATATAATGATAAACGTTATTTTAAAATTATGACAGTTATTTCTAGACTTTTGCCTTTGGTATTTTGGGCCTGCAGTTAGCCTCAGAAAGGGATGCTCTGGATGGGGGTGGAAGTGATACTGCTTATTTTTATGTGATTGTGAGGCAATTCAATAATAAAAATCCCCTACAGATGAGAATTAGAAAAGTTCAAAGTCATTATGTATGATTTTGTTATCTTTATGAGATTTCCATGTATTTATTAATCCATCTACCATTTTTTCACTAACTGTTATTTCTGGAGGGTGCAGCATGTGACAATTACTGTATTAGGCTCTGGACTGTGTGAACTGGGGGTCATGCCAACCAGAATTTTTCTACAAAATAAGCACTGCCACCATCAAAAAAATCAGGTGGTACCCAGAATATGAATGCAAGGCACTCCACTGATTGATGATTGATTTACCAGGGATAGAGGGAGAGAGAGATAGACAGAATATATCTTCTGTCTTCTCATTTACTCCACAAATGGTTTCAACAGCCAGCACTGTGCCAGCCTGAAGACAAGAGGCAGGAACTCCACCTGGGTTTCTCACATGGGCAGTGAGAGCCCAAGTACTTGGTTCATCATCCATTGTGTCCCAGGCACATTAGCAACAAGCGAGATTGGAAGTGGAAGCAGGACTCAGTTCCAGGCACTCTGATAAGGGATACAGGAGCCCCAAGCAGTGGCTTAGCCTATTGTACCACAGTGCCCACCCCAACATTAGATTTTAAAAACCACTTACAAGAAAGGGAAGGATTTACAATTCTTATACATGATATGTAATTGATAAATATTTATGAATTAATCAAAATTTATAAATTTATACATCTACACAAGAAAACACACATATTTTCTTTAGAAATTCCAAAGTACCATAAAATAGCCATGATTCATATACCAAATTTTGCAAAACTACCAAATATTTTTTCCAAATGTTTATATAAAAATACTCATTGGTCATACCTTATATGATTATATAACAAAGTTAAATTAGTACAAGTAAAGAAGTGATTTCAAAAAATTATTTTGTTAAATAGTTATACAAAAGAATAGAGAAAATGGAGCATGTTGTCTTTTGAATCCAGAATGTTATTATATTTCTTTTTCATAGAGTAAATCAAATACACAGTACAGGTTGATTAAAACATACAAACAAAAAAATCAACAAAACCAAAAGCACTAGCCAAACAACAAATACCAAACAAGGGATTTTGGCTACCCACATTCTTAAACAGTTTCATAAGGCAAAAATGAACTAATGATATTCCCTAAAAATATCCAACATGTATTTCTTTGTCTTATATGCAGCAATATGACAACATGCAGGAAATGAAGGAAAATATCAGTACACTGCAAAATTTGGGGGTAAAACACTTAGAGGAAAAAAAAATCAGTATCTCCATTAGGTTTTACTTGTATACGTAAGTTTTTCTTTCTTAACTAATAAAATTTCAGTCTAACGCATATCTCATGAAATAGGTCAATGTCTCTTCTTTTAATCCTTAATTTTAGTGACACTCTTTATGACCCTGTTGTCTTCCAGTGATCCTTGTGCAATTAATTCTTGACTGAGCCTTCAAAAAATCAGTAACTACTCTGGAAATAATGCCTGATGTCATTGGATGATTACCAGCAGTGCATCAGCAATCAGTGTTTCTCCAAGTGTGGTCCCCAACCTGCAGCATTTGCATCACCTGGGAACTCGTTAGAAATGCAAACCAATTATGAGACACCACCCCAGATCTACTGATTTCAGAAACTCGTGAGGGTGATGCTATCAATCAAAACCCTTCCTGTGATTCCAGTGCATGCTCAAATTTGAGAAAAACTTTGCTAAAAATACAAGTGCCATACTGAAGTTATTTTTTATAAATTATACCTACTATTGTCACTCAATAGAACAGTTATTAGTCTGCAGTTTAGACACCTCTCACCACCATAACGGAGAGACATCCTGCATAGTCAGGCAGATGATCTGTGATCTAAACACTTCTTACCTGGGCAGTTCAATATGCTCACTCCTGATAATGAGGTGGCTTACTTATTTAGTGCTGGTTAACTGTTACTTTAAATAATGCCAAAGAGTCCAGCAAATAGACTTGCTATGGGCTCAGTGATGGCACAAAATTATAGCCACTTCAGGCTTACTGTCAATGCTACTTCTCTCTACCTACCAGGAGTCCCAGACAATATAAGCCAGGATGTTTACTAAAGAATCCCCCAAACACGTCTGGCTACAAAAGTTATGGGACGGCATCTCATTTTTTCTTTAAATTACAGTTTTCTGTTTCTGTATCTTGAAGAAAAAGAGCAGCAAACAGAAACGTTCTTCTCATCTTCCTCTTCTCAGGGCCAAGCATTCTGTAAGATGCCAGCAAGGGGACTCTGCTCAGACAGACAGACCTGGCCAATTAACAAATGACAATTGGGGTAAGGTGAGAGGTCCAGACCCGACTGCATACACACTCTGCTGCTCATCATTCCCCACTCCCAGCCCTTGCTATAGTCAGGCAGGTGCAAAGTGTGATCTGTGGGATCTTAAGCAGCAGCAGCCTGGCCAGTCTGCGTGGTTCACCCACATAGGCAGTTCCCCTTAACTACTTGCACCACTACCTTGAAGCAGATTTTCAAAGTGAGGGCACCTCTAGAAATCTGTTCCATTTTGCACAAATAGGTGTGGCCTCCTGCTCCTGGAATACTGCCAATTTGGCCCTCCGTTTGAGTTTGACACAGTAAATAATGATGAATATTCTCCCTGAGCCTGTACAGTCCTGCACACATGTTATTTGAACAGTCAGAAAAAAAACTCCTAACACAAAACAAAGCATTGTTGTAGAGCCCACAGACTGATTGGAATACACACTTTATAAGAATTTGCCTAATTTCACAGGTGTATGTGTAATTTTCCAGATTTCCATTCTGGCAGATCTCTTTCATCTTTGGGGGATTAAAAAAATAAAAACACAAAAACCCCTCCAACTGATCTGGAGTTGCAAAACCCTAACAAGATGAAGAGGGCTGTGTGAGTGGAGGTAAAACAAAATCAACATGTTCAGTGTGCTCTAATTGTAACATGCCCTGGGACACACACCAACAGGGCACTTTATAACAAGTGTTCTATGTTGTCATTAAACTACCATAAAGGTACCTCGACTCAGTACTTGTGAACATCTCAAGAGGCCCCAGAAAGCACTTCCCCATAAAACATATCTTCAAAAAGACTTTTACTTTATACCAGCACATTAAAAGAGTGTCTAAAGACACAGAGGCACTCAGTGCAGCTATATTTTTAAGAAGAACACTTACTCTCTAGAGAATTAGGAGGGCAGGGAAGGTGCCAGTGATAACAAAGCCAGCTCATCCATTGCACTCTGGCAGTCACAACCTGGAGGAAGCATCTAAGGGCTCTCTTAAAAAGAAAATATCCCCTGCCTTTGGCAACAAAGTCTACAATAGAATCAAAGCAAGCACCTTTACAGGCAGAAGTTATAGGGTAAGCCAAAAGGTGGAGAGCTCACATAATGAACTCTCCTCTGGCAGCTCGCTGCACTCTGATGTTTACGTCATAAACCTGCACCACCCTCCATGAGACGCCTTCCCATGCACGCCTGATGATCATGCCGATGTGCCATCACACGTGGGAAGAAAATCAGGCCTAGACATTTATTCTCCAATTAAACGGAATTTCATTTTCTCTTTAAACTGTAAGGGTACTGAAGGCATGCCATGATGAAGTTCTCATTTCAATGTTGATTTAATAGTTTACTTAATGAAGACCTAGAAAGGTCCTCACCAGCAGCTATTCAATCTCATCACCCTCTCTTACTTGAACCAAGAAATCCACATGCCTTTCTCCAAGATAGAAAATTCTAAAATATTAGATTTATCAAGACTTACTTAATATTCACTGCACTGGCAACAAGTACAGGAGATTTTTCACATTTAATTCACATTGCTCTAAATCCATAGTTTCCATGATCTCAGATACAGACAAATATATTTACTTGAAAAACAATCTAGAAATACATATTTTATCATACAAGGTCATCCTAAACATGAATTCATGCTTCTTAGTTTTCTTTTGGTTTGTTATCCTTTATTGTTATTTTGTTTTATTATCAGGCCATCATTTTTCCTAGAACCAGTATAAAATGCATGCAGCAAAACATACTGATGTTTTTGTGTTAATGATCTCTTCTACCTCAGATATTATTTTCTTGTTATTGTTCAGAAAACCATCCTTTCAACCTCCCACTCTGTACATTTATACACTTAAAATAATTTACTCTGGGCATTGAAAAAAATGTAAACAAGTACATGCTACCAGCAAATTCAAAAATATAAAAATCATTTAGATTCCACTCACTGTTAACTAAAGCTTTCAGTCTCATCCACCTCTAGCTGTGACCCTTTGTTTCATGACTTTAAAGACAAGGAAGTATTTATACATTTCCCAGCACCACACCTTCTTCCCCATTACAGCAGCATTCTTGGTGTCAGGATGACACTTGGCTCCAGTCTCAATGTAAGATGAGAAAAGTTTGTGAAGTTAGGTTCTCGCTACATTTCTGGGGGAAAATTACAGTGCCCACCACTGGTTCTGCCATTCTTTACTTTGTCCCAGTGTCATCTTTTAGTCTTCTGCTAATGACATCAGATTTATCTGTATTAGATTCATGTGGACAGTTTGCTAAAAATGAAAAAAGCCTCATTTCCAAAATACAGCAGTTCTGAGATATAAAGACCACAGGTTGGGACACAGCAATCTGTCTTCTAAACCTGCAGGAAAGAGAAAGTGAAGCAGGTCTGAGTTATGACATACTTACAGCAATGTAAGGGGCAAGATAAGAGTGATCATCCTCTCTCATTAGTATACCCATGAGGTCACTTCATTTTTCTATACTTCTATTTTCCTACAAGGGATATGATGCATCACCCAATGGTAGGAAGCTAAAGTCGGATTCTGTAGCATCATGCTCTATAAGTCCTACTCTACATCTGAAGAGACAGACATACAGCAACAATTTGGCCATTTATTTTGCATTTGAGAATTATACAACACATGGAGACTTGGCTTATGAAGAAACAGTGTGGGAATTCTACTCCCAGAGTTCTGTGGATGTTTAACTCTGACACAAATGAGGCAGCTCCAGATTAGATTGTGGAAATCACTGCTTCTTTTGCTTTGGATTTTTATTTTTATAATATATGGTCTGCTATTTTGAGTTACATTGTGTTTGTAGGTGGAAGGCAAGGGTAGGTACAATTGATCTTTTCTGTTAAGTTTTATTCATTTATTTATTTGAAAGGCATAGTAAACGAAATGGGGAGAGACAAAAAAACATCTCTCATCAACTGGTTCACTCCCAAAACATCTGTAACAGATGGGGCTGGGCCAGGTCAAACTCAGAAGCCTACAACTCCATTCAGGTCTCCCATTTAGGTGTCAGGAATTCAAGTACTTGCGCCATCATCCACTGCCTCTCATGCCCATTAGCAGGAAGCTAGATGAGAAGTAGAGGTATGACACCATCCTAGGCATTCCTATGTAGGATGTGGATACCACTAGTGGTAGCTCAACTTGCTACACCAAACATCTGCCCTACATCTGATCTTTCAATGAGTTGTTGATGAGTTCAGGATCTAAAATATTCTCATGAGATCTACCAGGATTCCATACACACCTACGGAAATGTTCACAAACTTTCTGAAAAAAAAAAAAAAAAAAGCAATATTTGAAGCAGGGCATAAGGTACAAAGTATATTTGTACAAATGTTGAAGGGGTTGTAAAAGGGAGTGGGAAATTCTTTCAGTGAAGAGGGATAAGATAGTTGACTTTAGTTAAAATAACTCAAAGTGAACTGAGCTGTCCCAAATTTGCTGAAAGCATATAAGAATATAGAGACTGATAAGCAAAACATCAACAAGGCTTTTTGGGGAGTGAACAAGCAAATGGAAGATTCTCTCTCTCTCTCTCTCTCTTTCCCCCCTCTCTGTAACTTTGCCTTTCAAATTAATAAGTAAAATAAATCTTAACAAAATATTTATTACAAAAATAATATCTTCATTATAGTAATACCTTGTCTGTCTAGGATCATCAAGGAATAAGGCTTAGCAGATATAAGACTGACAGATCACTAACTCAATTATTAAAACTTAACTAAATTGAAAACAAAAGGAATTTATCTGTCTGGATGAAGAACTTCCTAAAGCTAGTTAAATGAAATGAGACTTTTTAACATGTTAGTGCACTTCCATGAATATGTTTAAGTAAATGAAGACACACAACTACCCCTTTAAAACCCCCAGAAAGCTTGCTAAAGTAACCAGACCGCACATCCCAATTCTGGAAAGAACCAGCTTTTCCTTCAGCTTCCTAAATCACTTAGAACTCTTTTCTGTACTGTTTTATTATTTTACTATTTGTGGTAAGAATCTAGGGCCTATGGCCAACAATTCTATTTTATCAGTAACCACAAAAGTCCCTTGGAATGATCAGGCCTCTCTACATGTTCTGCAATTTTTTTCTCCATTGAAATGCCAGGAACATCACAAATCTCTCTAGGAACTCTGACTGACTAGGAAGAGACAGCATGAATTAGACAGGAACCACAATATGCACTCAATTCTATACCAGCATAGTTTTGCTATCTTCATCTCTGAGGATCAACAGTAAGCAGCGAGGACACAGCTGAAGGAGATGAGAGAAATACTAAAGTATTTTTATCCTTTGCTCTAGATCCTGACAGTATTCCTGCTATTTCAGTCCATCTATCTATCTATCTATTAAGAGCATTGAACAGATGAGACTTTAAGACAGAGGAGAAGTTTGGAACACAAAACAATATACTTTTGACTAAGAAAGAAAGGCCTTCTCTTTCTTCCCCCTAAGATACTGGCTTTTTTCTGCAGCATCAAGTGAATTAGTGATACTGGTTAATGGTGAAGAAACAGCATGAGAAGGCAGAAAATAACGATAATAATAATAATAATATTAAAATGTTGAGTGGTGCCAAGCGAAAGACTAGGTAATTCTGGTGGCAGAATCATAATATTGATAGAGGCTGGTCATTCTGAGGGAACACTATGGTTACTGGTAACAAGAACATTTGGCCATAAGACTCAGGTTCTTGCCACAAGTAGTAGAAAATTTAGCAGTACAGGAAAGAGATAAAGGATAATTCCAAATATAAGCCAGTTGGGGAAATGATGAATTGGTACTATGTATAATATTAACCACTGAAACATTTAAAAATTCCCGGACCCAAATAAAGCCCCAGATCTGAGATTAAAAGAAGCAAAATCAATGCTGTTTATTCTTTATACATTTTCAAATACTTAGAGTACAGAATCATCTTTATACCGTTAAATCTATCTTTCCATCTACAAAGCAAGCACTTTACCAAACTGCATTGCCTAAAAAGATAAAGATAAATGAAAAAACAAGCACAGGAGTTAAAGCTAACATAATGTTGCAGGGAAAGTCTAGGAAAGAACATCATATTCAATTAACTATCATATTAGTATATAATATTGACCAAAATAGTCTCTGATCAACGGAGCCTCTGAAGCTTCATCATAAGATACCGCTTCGGCAGAATTTATGAAAAGATGTTCTCTCAGTCTCAGAAAGACCATCCTGTTAACCATTAAGAATGAAAAAATAGTGCTTTAAATTAATTTGCAAGAGACACTGAAACTTGCTAAAGATAAAATGATAATTTAAAAACATATAGCAAATTACAAAATTTGTTTCTGATTAGTTCAAATGTTTGTTGGGACTAAGGCAATAAGAACACACAATACATTTTAAAACATTAGAGAACAGAGATTAGAATAACAGAGACTAGAGAAGTCTGAAAAGCAGCCAGAATATTCAATGTTTATCCCATTTTTAAAGGGATTATTGTAATTTTTATAATTACATTTAAATAGTAGTTTAAAAAGTTGAATAATACTTTAAAATACCAATTATTAAAACTCTGTCTTCCTCTTTTTGAAGATATTGAGAACAAATAGCAATAATATAATAAAAAAGATAAAATTAGTGAATAATCATTGTGAGCACAAAACAGAATGCAGTATCTTAGAAGATAGCAGAGTAAGTTGAAGATTGGAATAAAAAACAAAAGTATGCTAATTTTTCATTGGATAACAATATTTTTAAATGTTAAGATGTTTACATGTGAAAATATAATGTACCAGTCAACATAAAATGAAATAAAAGGATGTGAGACAATCTTAGCATCATATAATATTAATTAAGCCACTATGGAAGGCAGTCTGGAGATTCCTCAGAAACCTGAATATAACCCTACCATTCAACCCAGCCATCCCACTCCTTGGAATTTACCCAAAGGAAATGAAGTTGGCAAACAAAAAAGCAGTCTGCACATTAATGTCTATTGCAGCTCAATTCACAATAGCTAAGACCTGGAACCAACCCAAATGCCCATCAACAGTAGACTGGATAAAGAAATTATGGGACATGTACTCTATAGAATACTATACAGCAGTCAAAAACAATGAAACCCAGTCATTTGCAACAAGATGGAGGAATCTGGAAAACATCATGCGGAGTGAATTAAGCCAGTCCCAAAGGGACAAATATCATATGTTCTCCCTGACCGGCGACAACTAACTGAGCACCAAAGGGGAAACTTGTTGAAGTGAAATGGACACTATGAGAAACAGTGACTTGATCAGCTCTTGTCCTGACAGTTGATGTACAATGTAATACTTTATCCATTTTAGTATTTTTTTGTGTTAGTACTATTGGTTGAACTCTGTAATTAACACACAATTATTCTTAAGTGTTTAAATTTTAACTGAAAAGTGATCCCTGTTAGGAATTTGGAAAACATTATGCTGCATGAAATAAGCCAATCCCAAAGGGACAAATACCACTTGTTCTCCTTCATAGGTGACAACTAACTGAGCACCAAAAAGGAAACCTGTTAAAGTGAAATGAACACTAGGAGAAACGGTGACTTGATCAGCCCTCACCCTGACTGTTGATGAGCAGCTTAATATGTTATCCCTCTTAGTATTTTTTTGTTTGTTCTACTTAATACTTTTGGTTGAATACTGTAATCAATACACAATTCTTCTTAAGTGCTGAAACTTAACTGAAAAGTGATTGCTGTTAAATATAAGAGTGGGAATAAGAGAGGGAAGAGATGTGCAATTCGGGACATGCTCAAGCTGACTTACCTCAAACGGTAGAGTTAGAAACATACCAGGGGATTCCAATTCAATCCCATCGAGGTGGCGTGTACCAATGCCATCTCACTAGTCCCAGTGATCAATTTCTGTTCACAATTGATCATAATGATAGTACTAAGAACCAAAGGGAGCACATAAACAAGACTAGTGTCTGCAAATACTAGCTGATAGAATAAAAAAGGGAGAGAATGATCCAACATGGGAAGCAAGGTACACAGCAGACCCATAGAATGGCAAATGTCCTAAACAGCATTCTGGCCTCAGAATCAGCCCTTAAGGCATGCGGATCCGGCTGAAATGCCCATGACAGTATTTCAGGCATGGAAAGCCAAGACACTCAGGGGGGAAAAAAAACCTAAATGAAAGATCTCTGCAAGTGAGATCCCAGTGGAAAGAATGGGTCATCAAAGAAGGAGGTACCTTTCTCTGAAGGGAGGAGAGAACTTCCACTTTGACCATAGCCTTGTCTAAATATGATCAGAGTCGGTGAACTCAGGGGGCTTCCATAGCCTTGACAGCTCATGACAAGAGCCTAGGGTGATTACTGAGGCCATAAACAAGAGTGTCAATTTGTTAAGTCAACAACAGGAGTCACTGTGCACTTACTCCTCATGTAGGATCTCTGTCCTTAATGTGCTGTACATTGAGATTTAATGCTATAACTAGTACTCAAACAGTATTTTTCACTTTATGTTTCTGTGTGGGAACAAACTGTTGAAATCTTTACTTAATGTATGCTAAACTGCTCTTCTGTATATAAAGAGAATTGAAAATGAATCTTGATGTGAATGGAAGGGGGGAGGGAGTGGGAAAGGGGAGGGTTGCGGGTTGGAGGGACGTTATGGGGGGGAAGCCATTGTAATCCATATTCTGTACTTTGGAAATTTATATTCCTATTCTGTCTTTGCTACTTGCAAATAAAGATGTCAAAAAATCTCAAAAAAAAGGGAAGAAGTGAAAATCAAAAGAATTGCAACACTACAACTAACACCTATATGCACAAAATTAATGTCTCATACCACTTGCTTTCCTATAAACAAAGAATAAATATTTGCAAAAATTTCATAACACTTAGAAATTCTGACCAAATGTTAGGAATTACAAAGTTCAATAATTTCTACAAACTAAATTTTATTACAATGAAGTGAATTAGACAATAAATATAATTTCAAATAACAGACTTTTCCTAAAAATAATTTTAATAGTGCTAAAGTGATGTGGCTTTGGTATTTGGGGGTTAGAATATTAGATTTTCCTATTACTAATCTCCTGACTTCAGAATACCCAGGAGAGGCAGCACAATGACCACAGGACCATAGGGTGAACAAAACAAGATACCTTGAAGGCAAGTGAGAAAATGTACCTGGTAGGTCATTACAGGGTCACACAGAGTCATCCTGAACCAACAGAGAGTGCCTCAGAGCACTAGGAAAGGAGGGAAGAGAAAGTACATAGAAACTGATACTTTTAAAAAAAATTCTAGGAAATTTATTAGAAAAAGGGTATAAAGAGTAAATTAAATTTGAAGGAAAAGGACAATGAAAGATTTTTTTAAAAAATCTGATAAGTGAATTTACATTAAAACATAGGATCTCTTAAAAATCTTGCTATATTTTCAAAAATGAAAGTATAAATCTAAATTAAAACATGGTTAAAGAATTAAGATAGTATTAAATAACTATTAAATCATAAAATCTTTATTTAATGATTAATTCAAAAAAGTAAAAACCCCTAGGATTAATCTTGACCAAAATAAATATATAGTGTTTTTAAATATTATCAAATTTAATGGGGAGAAATAACAGCCTTTTTTATCAGTGTGCTGACAAAAATATCCCTAGAAGTACAATTCAAGTATTATAAAGATGCTAATAATTTCCCAAATAAAAGTATCATGGTTTGCAATTTCAAGATTCCCTGGAGAATTTTATGAACTTAAGAAAAATGATGACCTACAGCAGCCATACCCTACAGAACTTTCTCAATAATGGAAATATTCTATAATTTTCCATTGTCCAATATAGTGGCCACTCAACCACTTGGCTATTTAAGCACTTAACATAGACCCAATAAAAGTAACAAAATTTTAAGTTATATTTAATTATAATTAATTTATATGTGCTAATAGGTATGCACAGGGAATAAAGAAGAAAGAAAATAAAAAAATAAGAAAGAAGGAAAAGAACAAAGAAAAAAGGAAAAAACGAGGAGTCACAATTGATCTCTGTCTTCCCCTTACTCTTGCATCAAATCTACCACCAAGTATTTCAAGCTCCACCCCCAAAACATAATCCAAACTGACTGCTTCTCATAACCTCCATTTCTGTGTCCCTAGTTCAAGCTATCATTTGTCTAATGCAGTGGCCATCTCTCTGATCCCCAGCAATCTAACCTACTTCTCCTTTAGTCCACTCCTTGTCATAGGGGTATCAATGGCATCTTACTACTTCTCTACTTTTAGGTCTTTGCTCTGCACTTAGGATGGAACCTGAAATCTGTATCATATCCCGTAAACTAATAAAGAGCCAGCTGGAAGCTTGCCCTATTAACTTCTTTAGGATAATTTCTTCTTTCCTTCCCTGGGATCTCAGCACCTCAGCCCTCCTGTAATTCTACCAACACCCACAGCTCATTCCCAGTTTGGGATCTATGCACGTAGCTTTGCCTCTGCCTGGAACTTCTCACTGCTGCTGACTCTCTCAAACTTGAGCTCAAATGTATTCTACTCTCAGCAGGCGGCACTGCCACTCTCCATCTCAGCTTGCTTCCTCCCTGCAAAGACGCTGGAAAAACTGGTTTCCTTATACAATATGGAATATCATACATTTACAGAATAATTAGCCAACGTTACATGTACAGATTTAGGACCATTCCTAAGGTCTGAGATCTCCATGTCCAGGAACCACTACTACTTAGATAATCTAAAACACAATTATTAAAATGTCATTTTAATATTGATATACCATAAACAACCTGTATGCTCCAAATATTTAAACATGTGGACAGTTTAGGCATTTGGAACTTATAACCAAGGTGACATCAGTTTAAATCTTACTTTGGCAATAAATTAATTATGTGACATGGACAAGCTACTTAATCTAAGTTGCAGTTTTCGTGATGACCTCGAATTTATAAAATGAAAACAAAAAGAGTACATATAATATAGAACTCTTAAGAAAATCAAATAGCATACATTGAAGCTGAAACTCAGGGTATACCAAATCTGTGTGCCTACTATCCAGGATTGGTGAATGTTAGCTGTTATCTCTGAGTGTCTGGATTCAAATTCTGGCTCCACCAGTATTATTTGTCTGACTCAAAATGAACCACTTTATTTCCTCTTCCTCATTTGTCCCATCTATAAAACAGGAATGACAATAGCCATTTTTGAGATGAAAAGAGTTAACGTTAAGTGTGATATTGTAACAATACTTGACAACAAACATTCAAAAATATTAGCTGTTATTACATATGTACTCAAAATGGAATACTAGTCATTAAAAATAATTAGGGCTATTTGGCAATATGTTTCAAAAGCTTTAAAACTCTTCAGAATCACAGTCATTAATTCAACTTCACGTTCTTTATCCTCCAAGAAATAATTGGAGAAGACAAAGATCAGTGTTCAACAAAGTCCATCACAACGTTTGTTCTGAGAGAAGTGTCACTAACAATCTAAATGTCAACACATTCGATTGCAAAACCTGTAAGTTCGTATCACCAAGTGCCATCAGTCTTTAAAAAAATCTGTTTCAAAAGCATGCTGATAACACAGAGAAACATTTAATATATATTAAATGGCTACATTAAACAATATGATAATTTAGATCGGAAAATCAAATAACTATGTTTGCTAGAACTGGACCTAATTAGTCTGAGTGAATGAAAGCCCTAAGTAAAGTTCATGAGCTCTTTTGTGTCCCAGATTTTTGCTGGTTGTCCTGCTTTTTTCCTGGTTACCAATTTCAAAAAGTACCAGAATGTATAATTTGATTGCCATATAGTCTTGGAGTTATTTTATCTAATGCTTCTCTTCTATGTTTACACATCATATTTATGACCCATATATGCAGCTGACTGAACTCTTTTTATTGCTCAAAAGTACATGAGGTACACATGGCCACTATACTTGGTTGGTTTGTACACACGCATATCTGGTAGTTTTCTTTCTTGTTATATGGGCTTTTGCAACAGAAGTCATGTGGTATAGTGTGGGAAAAGGTAGGGGGAATGAACTATTTCACGAGAAAGAAAATTCATAAGCTCATAGCTTATTGGGTTGACATATCACAAATTATAGGTATAAGTCTATGATGTGGCACGACAAACCTCTAAAATAAAGAAGTAAGAATTCTTCACTCCCATGAGATAAAATTGCATGTGGGAGAATGCTGGCTATTTCATGTACCTGTGAGAGCAAAAACTCCTCTGTGGCTCTACTAAATACTACCATTTTAAAGACAGTTTTACACATGAAAGAAGCACATAACAACACAGTTGAAAACAGCATAGTGTTATACTATAGCATTAAAATTAATACTATTCACACAAAAATTAGCTTTCAATAGTGGTCAATGAAAGAAGTACAGCAAAATTATCTTGCCTTAAGAGGAGAAATTATTTTTAATTGTTATAGTTTAAAAAATATTTATTAGGTATTTACAGATAATGTTATGCTATTTAAGCTATAGAATTTGAAAATCTGGTATTATGAGTCCTATTAAAGCAGTCCCTTTTTATATTAGCACTGTTTCTATTTTGATACAAATCTTCACTATGACCATTAATATCTGAGAGTGATGTTTGCTATGCTGGAAAAAGGGTGGAGCTGAAAGACGTACACCAATCTAGAAGGAGACAGAACACCAGAAGAAGCAACATACAATGAAAGCAGAGTAGATTCTGGAAGTGGCAGACAGTAATTAGGGTGGGAGTTTTGTTCATAGCTGAAATCAAGACAAAAAACTATTATTTGTAATATCATTCACTGCTATTTGTTGTGTAATATGTAATTAACACTAACACATTTGATCAGAATTTCAATTGAAAATTACTTTGTTAGAATATTACTGGCAACATTTAAAAGCTGCATAATTAATAATACAAATTACCAAACATGAGGGCACAAGAACTTATTTTTAATATCACATGAACAAGCTCAATATTCCTACAATCATTAGCTTTTACTAGTTTTATTTTCTTGATCAGCTATATTTGTAATTCTTCAGATCCCCTAAAAGGCATTTCTAACAGGAGTGAAAGTTGTCAGGAATCTTCTTCATTGTCCTTAAAATGCCACATAACAAGTAAGCGTGATGGATACATACTAACTGGAGGTATTTACATCTCCCCAAGAATCTCTTTTCCTATGAACCAATCTGCATTCCTCATTTCTTTTATCTAAGATGGGTCTTTTCTATATTGTACATCTCTTGCCTTCAAAGAGACTTCAGCTTGTTATTCTTCATTCCTCATTCACAATGCAATATGGAATTCTCACGCAGAAGTATGTTAAAAATGGGGATCTAAACCGTACCCACTTCAAGGACTCAGACTGAATAGGTAGAGTGTTTACTCCCAACAAATCAGAGAATGGAGGGTACTCATACTTCGCCAAACATGAAATATCAACACTCCTAAACATTCTTGATAGACAGCCTATAAAAACTCTTTAACAGGCACAACCTGTTAGAAAAGTGTTTCTATGTTCAATGTTTGCACTGTCACCTAGATCCAAGGAAAATGCTACAGGAATCCCTCTCTCTCTCTCACACACACACTCTTTCTCTCTCTACCCTCTCTCTCTCTCTCTCTCTCTCTCTCTGTCTCTCTCTCTCTCTCACACACACACACACACTTTTTTCATTCTCTGTTTCCTGTTGTGGACTAGCTTTACTTGACACACACTAGTTCAGAGAAATATGGATGAGCATGGGCAAAGAGATTACAATAAAGCACAGGAATATGATGGTTTGGGATAACATACAACAATGATAAAAAATACGATTTTTAAAATCACAAGCTTATATACATGAAAGTATGAAGCTTAAAAATTAATAATAGACACTTCAATTATATCAAACATTAGTTTGAAAAACCTTAAGACAAAAAGCATCACCTCAAAAATAATCAATCAGTTATAGCCAACAATCAGGATACAGTAAAATGTAGAGACCCTGTGTTTAAACTATGCCTGTAGCTCTGACAAGCTGAGTTTGAGTGAGCCTCAGAAATTCTGAGACCGCATTTATCATCTGTAAAACTGTGGTAGTATTTCATAGTACTTACAGATTTCATGTATTCATCTGTGTAATGAACTTATGTCTGATATGGCACAACCATTCAAAATTGTCCAAGATACAGAATAACAGGAGGGTGCTTATGTACATACAATAACAATAAAACCACTGTGTTGGGAGAGAATAGAGGACAGACCAGTAAGGGAAAAACATATTCATATTCATTTTTGATGTCTTGGAATAAAATATAGGCTTAGAATGAGGAAGTTTCTGCTAGTTCCAGAGCATTCAAATATTGCTGTCTAGCCAGTGAGTGAGGTTCCACAGGTTTTGCAGTTAAAGAGGATTAGATAAAGTATACATCCTACCATCTCTGGGAATAGTGTTCAAATGCACTAGGAGTTAAATTATTTTCTTCATATTTACAAGAATATAGAAAAGGGTTTCTAATTACAGAGGACAAATGGTAACACTAAAGATAAACCTTTGTTCTATGAAAATAAAAATAAACTTCCGTTTCAGATAAAAGGAAAGCGCTCAGGTCTCTAGGAAATACTGAGAGAAAGTGCAAAATAGGAGGAAACACAAACAGAGCGAACACTGACAGAGCAGGGAAGCTTGTGCAGAGGAAGGATTTAGTTGGGCCCTGGGGACATTCTTTGCACAAACTCTTATTTGTGTGTCATGTAGATATGTAAGGACTGTACAGCCTGGACCAGACCCAGTAGAAACAAACTAAAGGTATCTTACCTTCCATAGTGTTAATTTATTTGTGATTTATACTAAATTACAAAGTTCTAGTCACAGACACTACCCAGAGACCACACTGGGAAAAGGACCAGAAATGACTCTCTGACTCTCTCTCTACCCCTCTCTCTCTCTCTCTCCACACACACACACACACATACACACACACACACTTGCAGAAAATCAAAAGAACCTGTATATTGGCACAAACAGAGGAGTCCCTTGTTTCATAATTCCAAATGCTGTTTCACCAATATAAACTGACTTTAAAATGTTGAAGGCATGAAAACTACTACTCAAAATTCAACTCATTTAATGCCGCACCCTTTAATTTATTTTATTGCCTCAAGGGTGGAAAAGGCATGTTCTTCACTGTCTGCGAGACAAGAAGCAGTGCCAAGCTAATGCTAATGGGAATTCTGTGGCCAGAGCCCACACTGGAAGACATTCATGCACACTGTAGTTTGGGATTTACCTGCTTTTGCAAAACAGCACACAAACATGCAGCCCAGGAGATACAGCTTTTTAGTCTGAAACTGTTGTTTGAAATCGGACATCCACTCAGCCTCCCATGCATATTAAACATCCAAATTAAATTCTGCACAATGCCCTGTGTGGCACTTTTGGTAACATTGTAAAACTCTAAATTTCCAGGTACTCTGAGCTAAGGAGCAGCATTTTCCCCAAACAAGTAACAGTAGAGAAAACTGAACCTGGTCACAGATTGGAGGCCCAGGAACCAGCCGCATTGTATTAGAACATTTTCCCCTAAACGAAGGATGCAAGGAGCTCCTGGAGGTGCCCCTTTATTTTTCTCTGACTCAAACTTGCCACATGCAGGAGCATCTCAACAGAAACACCACGGGGTTTGATTTTATAAAGTTTCAATATTCATGTTGATAACCTCCCAAATTAGAGTTGGAAACATCCACACTGATCCTGATTAGTATTAATTCAAGAAAAGAACAAACTGTTTTTAAACATGCACATAAACTGGAGATTTATTGTTTAGCAAATATTTATTAAATATTAAATTAAATATTAATTCATTGTTTAGCACATTTTTTTACTTATTTACTTTAATTATTTGAGAGGGAAATAGGGAGAAGGACAGGGACAGAGGGAAGGAGAAGGAAAAAGGGGAAGAAGAGAGGGGGAGAGAGGGCAGGGAATCTCCCATCCACTGGTTCATTCCTCAAATTCCTGCAATTGCCAGAGCCAAAGCAAGGAGACTGGAACTGAATCTGAGACTCCCACTTGTGTGGCAGGGACCCAAGCACTTCATTTTCCCGAAGTCTGCATTTGCAAGAAGCTGGAATTGATACTGAACCCAAGACTCAAACCCAGGTACTCCAATACAGGATGTAACCTTCTCAATTGGCATCTTAACCACCACACGAAATGCCTGTCTATAAATTTTAATTTCTTCAACATAGCACATGCCACAGCTATTTTATTAGGGCATCTTCTATGCTAGCATCATTACAAACTGTATACTTTGAAAACAATAAAATCTTTCTTCAAATATCATTTAAATCAGACTTTATTCAGGTGGATCATAACCTGGTTATAGAACTTTTTGCCATATTATCACAGAATTTGAAGCTGGAAAGCACCTTAATGTTTACAATGAAATCCCCTCATTTTACAAAATGAGAATGTTGCAGGATGCTTCTGTCTTTATGAAACAAATATTAGGACTAGGTCTCCTGCTTCTCAGTCTATGCCTTTGTCTCTCATCATTCAATCCTAGCATCCAATAGAGCTTGGATTTTAGGGAATATTAAAACTATGTGACAATATAAGCAATAATAAGTATTTAAAGGCAAGACTAGAAAATTTAGGGCAATCTCTCATTTATAGATTAAGAATTGACATTCAAAGGGGTGAAACAATTTGCTTGTTTGCATATTTCAAAAACATCCACACCGATCCTCTTTTTAATTATTAAAATTAAGTACACAGAGAATAATGCAGCTGGTGACATTATAGCAAAGTAGATTTCAACTAAATCATAATGATTAAACATAAATGTTGGTGCATTTATGTAAGTAACTCTCTCTACATCAGACTATTTATGATTTATTTTTGTATGTTCCACAATACTTAGAAAAGTATTTTGGCACATAGTGGGGATATAACATTTTTATTATAGTAAATTATGTTATTATGTTGTAGTAGGGGACTAGATGAAGAAATGTTAACATTTTATGAGAATGCATGAAATACTGTGGCTTCACCCATGGTCATTATGATTTATGTAGATACGCTGCAATTATTTCCTATTCATTCACTTGAAAACTGTAATTACTTTGATTAATTTACTATTATTAGTTGTAAGCTATTTTATAATTAAAGAATAAGTTTTAAATGAATGCATAAAAGTGCTGACTTTAATTCCATTTTGCTAATCTGTCTGTAAGAAAGGTAAACTGAAGAGTCAAGATCGGGTTAACTTCAAAGGCAGATGGATGGCAGCAATATACATTGATTTTAAAATGTTAAAAATACCAAAAGTCCTAAGCTGTATACCTTCCTTTCCAAGGATCTCTAAAAATTCACCCAAATCAATGAAAGATTATTTTCTTCATATTTTGATAATTCATTGAGTATTTGCACTTATATAAAACTGGGCAAAATCCAATTAATGCTTAGAATTTACAATAAATGAGTATCATAATGTTAAACATTCAGAAAAAATAGGAAGAAATAAATTACAGATTAAATATATGAAAGATTTTAAATTAATATCACAGTAACAAACAGATAGTTTCATATAGAACAAACCTTGTCATGTTAATTAAATCTATGAGAATCTGGAAACAGACAATGGACCTATTTTTATTTTGTGTTGGGTCTATACCTGTATTTTTCCTCCTGTAATATTTGAGAGTTTACTCTTTTCTACTTTACTTTTTTTTTTGACAGGCAGAGTGGACAGTGAGAGAGAGAGACAGAGAGAAAGGTCTTCCTTTGCCGTTGGTTCACGCTCCAATGGCCGCCGCGGCCGGCGCGCTGCGGCCAGCGCACCGCACTGATCCAAAGCCAGGAGCCAGGTGCTTCTCCTGGTCTCCCATGTGGGTGCAGGGCCCAAGCACTTGGGCCATCCTCCACTGCACTCGCGGGCCACAGCAGAGAGCTGGCCTGGAAGAGGGGCAACCGGGACAGAATCCGGCTACTATACTTTTTGCCCTCAGCAGCATCACATTTCAAACCTACAACAATCACATACATAAGGAGTAGTGACTCTCAGCATTTATTTCATAAAATTCTTCTAAAACATAGATACCCAACTCTGTAACTCTACCCTGCATCTACTCCATATTCCATCATTGTCTTCAACTCATCATTTAAAATTAGCCCGTGATCTAACCTCCCTCTCCCATCTAAATTTTCATTTCCTCACAACTTTCCAATCTAGCATCAGTTTCAAACTAGCATCAATGTAGAGTCCTCCTTGGTATAATCAAGTCATCATTAGCCTCCCCATTTCCATTAATGTTACAACAGTAGGGTTGTGCTGTATAATGAACGATCTGTCTAGTTTTTGTCCTGGGCAGGAACTCCAAGCCCTTGAAATGTCTCAAGTGATAGGAGTGTCTTTTCTTCACAATGGGCCTCTGACTTCAGGGGAGTGGTTGGGGAATAGAGATTGAGTTCATTCATGTGGACAAAGATCTAATCAATCAAAACTATGTGAGGAAATTCCTATAAACATGCTGGACACTGAGGCTCAGACAAGCTTCCTGGTTTACTGAGCCCAACAATGTGTCAAGAGGGTGATGGCTTCCCATTCCATGGGCAGGGGATAGAGAAGATCTGTTTTTGATCTCCTCCTACAGTTTGCCATGTTGTGTCTTCCTTAGCCTGGTCCTGGTTTGTATCCTGCATAATGAAATAGTAATCATAGCTATAGAAGTTTCCTGAGTGTTATGAGTTGATCTATAGAATTACTAACCTGAGTACTCATGAGAACCTCCAAACTTACAGCCAAATGATCATAACTACTGATAGATTGAGAACCTTTAATTTGTAACTGGCATCTGACAAAAGCAATCTTGTTTGGATGATGTCTTCAATCTATGGAGTCTACACAAACAGTAGGGAATTCGGATAAGTATTGCATCACAATATGCAGCTTACCAGATAAAATATAGGACACCAGTTAAACATGAATTTCAGATAAATAACACAATTCAAAATATAACTATTCCACAAATATTGCCTTGAACATACTAATATACAATTATTCTCTGGTGTTTAAATGTTAACTGAAAAGTGATTCCTGTTAGGAATCTGGAAAGCACTATGCTGAGTGAAATAAGCCAGTCCCAATGGGACAAATACCATATGCTCTCCCTGATCGGTGACAACTGAGTACCAAAAGGAAACCTGTTAAAGTGGAAGACCTTTCTCTCTGTCTCTTTCTCTCACTGTCCACTCTGCCTGTCAAAAAAAAATTTTTGAAAAAAAGATAAAAAACAAGGGAAATGAACACTATGAGAAACGGTGACTTGATCAGCCCTTGCCCTGACTGTTGATGAACAACTTAATACGTTATCCCTCTTAGTATTTTTTTTGTTTGTTCTACTTAATACTTTTGGTTGAATACTGTAATCAATACACAGTTATTCTCAAGAGTTGAAACTTAACTAAAAAGTGATCGCTGATAAATATAAGAGTGGGAATAAGAGAGGGAAGAGATGTGCAATTCAGGACATGCTCAAGCTGACTTACCTCAAACGGTAGAGTTAGAAACATACCAGGGGATTCCAATTCAATCCCATCAAGGTGGCGTGTACCAATGCCATCTCACTAGTCCCAGTGATCAATTTCTGTTCACAATTGATCATAATGATAGGACTAAGAGCCAAAGGGAGCACATAAACAAGACTAGTGTCTGCAAATACTAGCTGATAGAATAAAAAAGGGAGAGGACGATCCAACATGGGAAGCAAGGTACACAGCAGACCCATAGAATGGCAGATGTCCTAAACAGCACTCTGGCCTCAGAATCAGCCCTTAAGGCATACAGATCCGGCTGAAAAGCCCATGAGCATATTACAGGCATGAAAAGCCAAAACACTCTGGCAAAAAAAAAAAAAAAAAACCAAACCCTAAATGAAAGATCTCCACTAGTGAGATGCCAGTGGAAAGAACAGGTCATCAAAGAAGGAGGTACCTTTCTCTGAAGGGAGGAGAGAACTTCCACTCTGACTACGACCTTGTCTAAATATGATCAGAGTCGGTGAACTCAAAAGGCTTCCATAACCTTGGCAACTCATGACAAGAGCCTAGGGTGATTACTGACGCCATAAACAAGAGTGTCAATTTGTTAAGTCAACAACAGGCGTCACCGTGCACATACTCCTCATGTAGGATCTCTGTCCTTAATGTGCTGTACATTGTGATTTAATGCTATAACTAGTACTCAAACAGTATTTTTCACTTTGTGATTCTATGTGTGTGCAAACTGTTGAAATCTTTACTTAATATATGCTAAACTGATCTTCTGTATATAAAGAGAATTGAAAATGAATCTTGATGTGAATGGAAGGGGGGAGGGAGAGGGAAAGGGGACGGTTGTGGGTGGGAGGGAAGTTGTGGGTGGGGGGAAGCCATTGTAATCCATAAGCTGTACTTTGGAAATTTATATTTATTAAATAAAAGTTAAAAAATACTAATAATTTAGAAATCCATATGTAACTGGGCATTCTGGGTTCAACTGTTGTTTTTCCTAAACCTGGCAAATCTATACCCTGACTCAGGTGCTCATTACTTCATGTCTCAAGGTTCCTTAACTGCCCTTTCTTCTTCCAGAACTTATCTTTTAAATCCCTATCAAGTTCCAAAACACTCAAATTATTCTTCTTAAGAGTAGATTTGAACAGATCTTACCCTGTCCAACTTTCTTATTACCTATGTAAACACATATAGATTTGCTACCTTGACATTTGTAACCCTATACAAGACACCATAGACTGCAAATATGTCATAACCAGGTACAAATCCAATCTTCTCTACAAATCAGTTGGGTAAAATCAGAAAACTGATCCTATCTCTCTGGTTGCCAATCTTTTCATTGTAATATAAAGTACCAATATATCATGATGTTATTTTGAAGGAAGGACATAAGCAATTTTAGATATGTACACTTAATTAGTCAATGACCGAATGACCTTCTAGTAATTACAGAACACAGATCTATCCTCCCATATTTGACCACCAGTCTCTATGGAAAATTCTGGCTTTTCAGACACTATCCTCATCCCCCTGACCACTCCATCCTTTATATAAAGGCTTCCATGAAGATATGGCCTTGGTGTTTTCATTGTATATCCTTTTCTTTGGTGATCCTCTGAGTTTGTGAATACTGTTAAATTCTTGATATATGCTGATAGATTTCAAGCAGGAATTTCACACTCCAGATTCCAATATCCATCTGTTTACGAGAAATGACTAAGTATCCTATGATCACCTTATGCCTTCTTTTCCAATCTCTTGTCTTTCTTACATTTACTATTTCTTTTAAAAACATCAGTGTGGTAAGTAGGCTAGGCAGAAAGGTCACAATAATCATGATTTTTCCCTCCTACCATGCTAGAGTTCTCCCTCTCTCTCTCTTACTCTCTCTCTCTCTCTCTCTCTCACACACACACACACCTGTCACCAAATTTTTCACTTTTTTTTAAAATGAACTCTCCTGCATGTCCACTCTACATTTATTATCCTCCTTAACAACTCCCTTCTAGATTGGTATAGTGAATCAGTTATGATCCAACCAAGAAAGTGAATGAACTCTTGAGTACTTACTGTCGAGGGATGTTATTCCAGGGAACTGGGCACATGCGTGGTAGAACAGGACAAGTATAATCCAGACACGAGCATCAGCAGGATGATCTTCCCTGAGCTACAGACCTAAATCCAAGAGAAACATCTGCAAACAGCAGGAGCTCCTAAAGGCTCATCAGGCTGAAAGCAGAAATAAGAGGTGCCTGACAGAGAAGCTTTCCCCTCCTCTTTTCTGCCAATATTTTTCCATCTTCACTCCCTTTCAAGATATATTCTCCAATGTGACCTCTATAAAAGGCAATTTCTCACGTTTATCCCAGTGCTGAGAACTCCTCAGCTATTTATTGCTGTCTGCATGTATTTGGAACTCACCTCTTTTTGAGCCCTATGCTCTGCTCTGCCTTCCCTCCAGACATCATCAGTTCCCTTAGCGTTCTATTCCCTAACTACTAGGGATTCCCAAGGTGCACTAAAACTGCAAGTTGACCAAGACTATACTGGAATCATCTCTATATGTCAGGTTCCATTTTGTGTCTTCTTTCCCCATTTCCTCCTCTTTTTCTTCTTCACAATCCCCGCCTGCACTATACTCCTACTCCCACTTCCTTTGCCATCTTTCTCTCCATTCCTTCCTTTTTTTATTCTTTTATTCTAATAGAATCTGTTGTTCCCTATGGAAACCTCTATGTCGCCCTTGACTTCACAGGGCTGCAATTCTGTGAGTGTGTGTGTGTACCCGCTGGTGCTCTCAAATTATTTATAGGTTCACATTTTTCTAAGACTGGGAAATAAAAGCTTAAGAAATATTTTATAAGAATTTCTTATTGCAGAAGAAAAAATCCTTAATGATAAAATATTTCTTACATTAGTTTTCCCAGGAGAATACAGATTTTCCTCCTCTGACAATATTTAATCACAGCTGGAGAGGGATGGCTACTTTGGTCAGTGCTCATGGAGTTACAATCCCCTTTTGTCCCGTAGTGCTTAAAGTAGTCTGTGATAATAATTTGCTTGACTGAATCCTTCCTCAATATATACATAGATCAAAATATCATATTTACCCCATAAATATACACAATTATTTTTTTCTATTTAAAATAAAATATTAAGAGTATGTCAAAATTCAAACAAAAATGTGTATTTTAGACTTAGAAAGTATAAAACGATATGACAGAAATGAGTTGTCATAAATTCTCTTTCTTTAAAAAAAACTAGTGTTTGAAGACCTTTTATGAATTACTTCAATTTCTTGTTTTATTTGTTAAGTTCAGTAAATTCCCTAGAGCCCTCCTGCCCCCACTTATTGTCATTCTTCTAAGCACCTACTAAAGACAAACTGTTCACCTGCATTATTTCATTTAATATTTACACTAACTACATGAATGTAGGTTACTGTTTTAGCTCTATTTTATAGATGAGGAAACAAGAGTGCAATGGAATTAAGTAACTCATCCAAACTCATTTCATATGTCAACATTTCTTTTCAGTATGGCCCTCTGGCTCAAGAATGTAAAGGAAAGAATAGGAAACAGAGATGCCCTTCCCAGTTCAACCTCTCTGTCCTCTATGGGTGAAATGTGCCAATGAAGAAATGACATTGCTACTATAAAGTAATTATTGAGGTCCTTCTGCTGACAAACGAAGATCTAAGAGTGGTGTAGTTTGGAAGCAAAGAAAAATAGTATTCACATGTATTTACAACCTGCTTTTCTCAGAGAGGATTTAAGGTGTTTCACTAAGATATGTACATTACTGACAGATAAAGTAAATTAAAGTAAGTAAAAAGCAGAGTAAAGAAAGTTGAATAGAACACTACAGTGAGAGCCTACAATACATGTCATGAATTTATAAAGATTTGCCAATAGCAAGCTTGATGTTTGCCTCTAAATTACATGGCAGCCAATGAAAACAGAGAAATGAGATTAACTAGTTGATTTTCTACAAAAGACAAAGTAGTTGCTCAGGAGAAGCTAAAATATCCCTAGTACTGAAAATAGAGAAGTTATTTCCATGATTTTAAAGGAAAGACACTTTGTAATACAATAAACAGCATCCTCAACAACCTGCCCTAGACTACATGCAGAAATGAATGTCAAAGACTCCTCTGGCGGCTCAATAGGCTAATCTTCCGCCTGCGGCACTGGCACACCAGGTTCTAGTCCTGGTCGGGGGGCCAGATTCTGTCCCGGTTGCCCCTCTTCCAGGCCAGCTCTCTGCTGTGGCCCGCGAGTGCAGTGGAGGATGGCCCAAGTGCTTGGGCACTGCACCCACATGGGAGACCAGGATAAGCACCTGGCTCCTGGCTTCAGATCAGCACAGTGCGCCCGCCGCAGCGCACTGGCCACAGTGGCCATTGGAGGGTGAACCAACAGCAAAGGAAGACCTTTCTCTCTGTCTCTCTCACTGTCCACTCTGCCTGTCAAAAAAAAAAAAAAAAGACCCCTCCAAAATAAGCATAAAACATATGAAATACAAGCAACATACTCAGTTGTTCTAGAAATACAGCTTTGTTTTTTCTACCTCTTTGACAAAGGTTTAACATGATGGGTCTTCGAAAAGTTTTTGGAAATACATATTACAAAAATTATGCATAGATGTTAAAGATTTTTATACCAAAATACAAATGCTTTAGTTCCTTCTTTCCTTGAACTTTTTAAAGTAGCCTTGCATAGTCTGATGTAGTTTAGATTTTAACTCTGTCAATTACTGACTGAGTAATACTGAGATGGACACTGCTCTGGGCCTCACTTTAATCGACAATAAAATAGAGGTAATAATAATAATTACCTCATGTGGTTGAGTAAGACATTAATTAGTCAACACATTTGAGTTTCAGACATGGTAAGAATTGTATTCCTTCTGCCACTATACTTAACATTGAATAAACTTATTTTTTCAAGTCCCAGCCTCACAAGTAACAGGCTTAATGAATTCCAGGTTCTATTTAAATTGAAGGGAGCACAAGAGCATTTAGTGAAGAGATAATGAGGAGGAGGACAAGGAAAACAGCTGGTCTTCCATGTCATCTGTCCACCTTAACTTCCTTTTCCATTTCTTCTCTCTTCCAATTCAACGCTTGTAGTCCAAACAGCTGAATGTCTGTCCCCAACTACTTGCACCCCTCAGGTACGTGGAGATCAGTTTGCTCCTCTTGCAGTGTGATTGAATCAAGAATAAGAAAGGCAGTGTGGCTCCCTGGGCCCATCAATCTCTCAGGTCCTGCTGACAGCCCAGGCAATACCTAAAGGTTGAATACGGATCCCCGCTGGTGTCCTATCATGAAACTACTGGGGGACTCTAGGGATAACCTACCTCCTGTGGCAGAGAGGTAGCAGAAGGGATGATCTTCTTTCTTAAAGATCCTCATTTAATCACTCATCACTTCTCTTCTGCCTGGGGAATTAGTTTATCTTGGGGCCAAAGTTGAGGGAAGCCTTGAATGTGTCATCACACTTCTTCACAAACTCATCTGTGTTACTGCCTTGGCTTTTATAACTCAAATGACAAAATCTGGCATCTTGCGTTCTCTCTGTGGTCTCGAAGTGTGACATCATCCAAAAAACTAAGGCGTGGTAGCCTGACAGAGACTGGGGGTGTCAGGGCCTCAACAGTCTTTATGGGTGGAGTACCTTTTTTTTTTTTTCTGCCAAGGGTCATTTGGATATTTATAACATCATTTACAGGCCATACAAAATTATCAACTTTAAAAATTAGCCTGCTATAGATTTTCTGAACTTTGAATTCCCAGCTTTAGTTGCCTTAGCAGGTCTAGACCAGAGATTTCACATGGGTCTTCTCTGGCCCCTGGGCTGAACAATCCCCACCCCTGGTAGAGGGAGAAAGCTGGTTAGCATTTTCCAGTATATTCTATCACACAAAACTGCAGCATCTTTCCTCATTGCACTTCAGTCAATACAATTCTTTTTAATTTTCTTTTTTGACAAGCAGAGTTAGACAGTGAGAGAGAAACAGAGAGAAAGGTCTTCCTTTTCTGTTGGTTCACCCCACAAATGGCTGCTATGGCCAGCGCTGCGCCGATCCGAAGCCAGGAGCCAGGTGCTTCTTCCTGGTCTCCCATGCAGGTGCAGAGCCCAAGCACTTGGGCCATCCTCCACTGCCTTCCCGGGCCACAGCAGAGATCTGGACTGGAAGAGGAGCAACAGGGACAGAACCAGTGCCCCAACCGGGACTAGAATCCCAAGTGCCGGCGCCGCAGATGGAGGATTAGCCTAGTGAGCCGTGGCGCAGGCCAGTCAATACAATTCTGTAGTTGTCCAGTGTGACAAAGATTCAAATTGGAAGCCTTCTATTCTTCCTATTAACCTCTCAGCAGATTTCAAGAAGATAGAAAATGAACAGACTTAAGAGAAAAGCAATGCCATAATTATGAGGCTTTTATTAGACAATATATTGGTACTTCACTATTTTTCAAAATTTTGTATAGTAGGCATGACTCCTATTGCTGGCAGGAGCTCCAATGGCTTATTTCAATTTTCAATTTAAGTTATTTTTTAAAGCTGGAAACAAGTATCATATAACCAACCTAATCAGTAGCACTTTATTGTCATGTTGCATACCAACAAATTCACAACAGGAAACTATGCAGTTACAAATCTGCAAGGACCGACAAAGATCCAGGACTTCAACATCTTTATTTTAGATATGGAAAACCAGGGCTGAAAATATGAGATGTTTCTTCTCTTTTATATAAATGTATTAAACTATAACAATAGGTTAGATATATTTGTCGGTCTCCCCAGAAGTCTGCTGCTTGACTAACATAGTGGCCCATTTTGCATGCTCTCCAGAGCTTAATCAAAAATGTCTTTAGGGGCCGGTGCTGTGGTGCAGCGGGTTAACACCCTGGCCTGAGACGCCAGCATCCCATATGGGCACCGGTTCTAGTCCTGGCTGCTCCATTTCAGATCCAGCTCTCTGCTATGGCCTGGGAAAGCAGTGGAAGATGGCCCAAGTCCTTGGGCCCCTGCAGCCTCATGGAAGACCTAGAGGAAGCTCCTGGCTCCTGGCTTCAGATCTGCGCAGCTCCAGCCATTGCGGCCAATTGGGGAGTGAGCCATTGTGTGGAAGACCTCTCTCTCTCTCTACCTCTCCTCTCTCTGTGTAATTCTGACTTTCAAATAAATAAATAAATCTTTTTTTAAAAAAGTCTTCTACTGCAAATTTCAGAAGCATGCAATGATGTGTAAATTCCTTCACAGAAAGGTGCTTATGCCTGTTTATATCTCTCAAAGTATGTGGAAAAATACCTTCAAGAAAGCATATGCTAAGATGTTTGTTAATAGTGTTGATAAGGGACATCATATATTGCTGACTGTATGGCCTGAAAGCCCTTCCCACTTTTTCTACCTTTTACAATCCTATCTGCTTTCAAAGCTCAGGCCAACTCCAATGTGAGTCATAATATCTTTCCAACGTTGTTTGCCTACGCTCATTTCTGTCTTTTGTAACCACCTATTTTCCTATCCATCAATACAGTCATGAACTAAATAAAGACATTTCAGCCAATGACAGATCACATACACAACAGTGGTCCCATAAGAGTTTAATGGAAATGAAAAATTCCAATTGCCTAGTGATATCACAGCTGCAGTAACATCATAGAATAATGCATTACTCCCACATTTGTTGTGATGCTGGTGCAGACAACCTACTGGGATGCCAGTCATATAAAAGTACACCACTTAAAACTGTGGGTAGAAAATGAACACATAATTACATAATAGCAATAGCAATAATAAATGCTTTTACTGGTTTATCTATTTACTATGCTATTCTTTTATCATTATTTTAGAGTTCACTCCTGCTTATTTAATATAAAACAGTATGCTATGTTATGCCAGCAGCCTCATAATCCCATATTTACTGAGTCTCCTAATTGCTTCAAAAGGCTATGTGGAGGGATTGAGCTACACCACATATGTCTGTGTAAGCACACTATATGATGTTCCCACAATGACAAAATTAACCTCATCTGGGCTTCTTAGAACATGCCACTGTCTGTAAATGAAGCAGACTATCCATTTAAATACTCATTTCTTCCTAATTATTTAATACGCTCTAATAAAATCTCTAACAAGATTTCCAGTCAGTTACTATATTATGCTCTTTTAATGTTCCACTCATTATCATCACCAAAGCTCAACAAAGATGAGACATAAACATTATCCATTATTATTTCCATCCAATACTCTTTGAAGCACCTTTATGACTAGATGTAAATGTTCCTTTGTCAGGTTTGAGGAAAACTACATGACTCCGCAGTCCCAAGTTTTGACAAATAAGCTATGTCCAACTCTGAACTCCAAAAGCGAGCATCTCAGACATAATATCTCCAATGAAAATCAAAAATATCTTAAGCTATTCCCCAAGTGCAGCCACCAATCCTGCCATTCTAGAAAACTTTTCTGTATCATCTTCATTTTCATTTCATATTTGAAATATGGTAGACACATACGTCAAGAGCATAGGCCATTATATTCTGAAGGGTAAATTAACATTTTTTATTTTATTTTTAAGGCTCTTTATGATGGAGGTAAATTTATAAAATTAGAATAATACTGAAAAAATGATTACTAAGAAATTTCAATAGTTTATTACTTTATAATTATCTATATTAAAAACACAATAAAACATTTTATTAGAATATAGGAACAACTGTGTTTTGCAATTTACATTTTTTGTACCATGTAAGATTGTCTAATGAATATTTAATGATTTGAAAAAGTTTTAGTACTCTCTAGAGTGCATTATGTAAGCAGAGAGATGATATAAGAAAATCAGTCTAGTGCCTGGCTAAAAATAATAAAATGATAATATTAACATGTCAACTATTTAAAATAGCAGGAGTAATAGATGAATTATGAAGCCTGTACTTACTCAAAATATAGCATTATAAAAATTCCCAAGAGTCTCTACATACCATATGAAAGGTCAGGAACAGCTGTTTCAGAAAATTAAGTTTTGACACTCAAATATATTCTTTGCAGCAAGTGTTTCCTTGGTGGTTTGAATTTATGGCAAACCTCTTAACAGAAATGCTACCAATCAACAAAAGGGACATTTGAAACTTCCATTCATATAGTCTGTCATATTGATAGTTCAGTCCAAAAGTATTTCATGGTGGGGCCAGTGCTATGGTGTAGCCAGTAAAGCTGCTACCTGCAGGACCAGCATCCCATATGGTGCCAGTTCGAATCCCAGCTGCTCCACTACAGATCCAGCTGTCTGATACAGCCTGGGAAAGCAACAGAAGATGGCCCAAGTCATTAGACCAATGCACCGTGTGGGAGACCCAGAAGAAGCTCCTGGCTCCTTGCTTCGGATCAGCGTAGCTCTGGCTGTTGCGGCCATCTGGGGAGTGAACCAGCGGATGGAAGACCTCTCTCTCTCTCTCTCTCTCTCTCTCTCTCTGACTCTCTGTAACTCTGCCTTTCAAATACATGAATAAACCTTAAAAAATAATTCATGGAAATATGCATTGTAACAGTTACATGGCTCAAAAAATCCACAATTATGCATGCATTTGAATCTTTAATTTTTCTCTAATTCAAATTTTCATTGCCTTCCAGGGGCTTTGTTCAGCAAAAATATTCAAATTTACATAAAAAGCAAAAACAACATTTAAATATGAATACATTCCTAAATCTTTAAGCTATTACTGTCAAATGACCTTCAGTGAAATATCATCTGGAACACAGCTGGTATTATGCAAATGTAGATTTAGTGACTCACTAACACGGTAGAAATGAGGGTTCTCAATAAGACTGTTGGACATAACTTAGAGGAATTGCACTTGCATCAGATGACTTAGAGAGTTCAGAAAAGCAGGACTTTTCTCTGGGTTCAGTGCTGTCAAGAAACACAAGTAATTATGGGTATTTTAAAAATTCTTCTCCAGAAGACTAGAGGAACAAAGTAAAAGCTATGCTTGGTTAGTAAAGAGAAAAGCAACAGATTGGGAATATTTTCTCATTTTCTTGTCTGAAAATTGTTCAAGTCTTTGCTTGAGCTCAAGTAAGAGTATGGAGAGGGCTCATTTCTGTCTAGTCTGTCACAACCACTAAAAGTCCTTGTCTAATGCTGACTGTGAAATCCTTTGTTCAACACAATGCCAGCCTGTGCACAACAGTATGCATCTTGGCTATCAGTGACTGCCTTTACCTCTCTCACCAGGTAAAGAAGGTACACAAGGTAAGTGGAGTCATTATTCTGCATATTAAAAGAGTCACGCACAGGAACTTTGCTCTCTACTTATGTTGTAGGCGGTAAACTGAGTCACATATTTTTGACATCACTTTAGGTGTTAAAAATACTAAATATTCAACAATATATTCAATTTCAACTTCCTTGCCTCCTCTTCCAACAAATAATTAATGGGTTGCAACTGCAGAAAATCCCTACCACATTCTTGAAGAGATGGACCAAAATTCAACATCATTGTTACAAAGCTAATGAAAGAAGAATAGGGACTAGAAAGAGGATGACAGGTATTCTACTGACAATATAACTGAATCCCTGAAAAACAGGAGCATTTTGTAAGAAGTGTTTACTGTATGTGCAGTCACTGGTAGGTCTTAGTAAAAATACAATACCGAATAAGGTCAAGTCCTCATCCTCAGTACCTTTTCTGGCCCATGATAGGGTTATAGTTTTGTTTTCTCATTCCTCATCTTATACAGAGAAATAAAATTACATCACTGTATCATGTAGTCAAAAAAAAATCTAACACTGGCCTACACCATGTGTTTGTGGCCAGTTTTTGTCCTTATTGTGGTCAATGTAATTTTTAATTAAATTTTAGCCACTGATTTACTGGTCCACTGGAAAACTTTTAAATATTTTCACTCAAGTCTATAAGCATTTCACATAAACTCAAGAGGGCAGGGACTCTTAATGGTATTTCCATTAAAGAAGAAAGTAATTTTTTTTTCTTTTTAATGCTGTCAGTGTGAATTCAATTTGTTTGATTATTTGATACCATATGCTGACATAAGCTTTAAAATGAATTTTAATAAACACACTGTAATAATAAAGAGCAGTTAAATTACACCACAAAGGGATGTACATTTAACCTAGTGGTAAGGATGCCAGCATCACATACCAAGAGTGCCTGGGTCCAAGTCCTGGCTCCAGCTCCAGATTCCAGCTTCCTGCTAACGCAGAGAATCTAACTTACCCAGACTCTACCTCTCAAATACTTAAAACAGATACATAAAAAGATGTAATTCAGTAGGAATAAAGTGAGAGATTTTGAAATTTTAATTCTATACATTCAATTTAAAAACCATTAACAAAGAGTCTATATTGTTACTTTCACAAGTAAATACTGTTCTATGGACCTAACTATATATTTAGCTATCTCTAATTATAGGTCCTACAACTTTTTATCTATCTACCGATCTACCTACCTACCTATCCATCCATCCATCCATCCATCCATCTACCCATCTTCTCTCTAAATGTATCCTTATTAAAATTAAGCTTCTTGGAGCTTGCATTGTGCTGTAGTGGGCTGAAAAGCCCCCTGTGATGCTAGTGTCACATACGGGCACTGCTTCCAGTCCTGGCTGCTCCACTTCCCATCTACTTCCCTGCTAAGGCACCTTGGAAAGCAGCAGAACAAGCCTAGGTGTGTGGGCCCTCACATCCATGTGGGAGACTCAGATGAAACACCTGGCTCCTAGCCACAGCCTAGCCCAGTCCTGGAAGTTGTGGCCTTCTGGGGAATAGAAATAGCAGATGAAAGATCTCTCTCTGTCTCTCCCTCTCTCTCTGTAACTTTGCCTTTCAAAAATTAATAGATTTTTTAAAAATTAAGCTTTTTAAATAAATTTATTAACACTGTCTTAGGCTCAATCCAACTATAGTGGCAGCATATTTCAGAAACAACAAATTTTCTTCTTCTTAATTTCATTTGTTTGTATTTATAGAGAACACCATCCTCCTCAAACCTAGAAACACATATATTAAATAAAAGCTCCCTCAACAGTTTTGGTTTCTATAGTCATGGTGATCCTGTATTCCCATCATTAAAAATATAAATAAAGGCCGGTGCCGCGGCTCACTTGGCTAATCTGCCTGCGGCGCCAGCACTCGGAGTTCTAGTCCAGATTGGGGCGCCGGCTTCTGTCCCAGTTGCTCCTCCTCCAGTCTAGCTCTCTGCTGTGGCCCAGGAAGGTAGTGGAGGATGGCCCAAGTGCACCCACACGGGAGACCAGGAAGAAACACCTGGCTCCTGGTTTCGGATTGGCGCAGCATGCTGGCCACAGAGCACCAGCCGTAGCGGCCATTTGGGGAGTGAACCACCAGAAGGAAGACCTTTCTCTCTGTCTCTCTCTCTCACTAACTCTGCCTGTGCTGTCAAAAAAAAAAAAAAAAATATATATATATATATAAATAGATATAGTCACACAATCTAGTCCTATTTGTTATTTATTCATTCACCCACAAAATAAATATTTGCTAAGTGTCCTCCAACAATTTGCAGGAAATTATATGGGGCAGAGTAATTAAAACAAAACAAAGCACAGTGTCTCATTTTAAGGAGTTTACAGTCTAGGAAGAGAGATTAAGACATGTACACAAATATTAAAAGAAAGCTTTAAATAGCCATTATCATTAGAGATAGGAGCAAAACCTTCTGAGAGTTCATACTAGGAAGAAATTGCTCCAGACTGGAGATACCACCAGTTGTTTTGTTTTCTTGTTTGTTTGTTTGTTTGTTTTACAAAAAATGAGCTTTCATAACTATGCATTGAAGTATAGGATTACAGATAGAGACTCAGGACACCTACTCCATTCCTTGGAGATCCAGGCTCCCTAATTCTCTGTTCACCCCCAATTTTTCCTCACGTTCATTTCCAAGGTGTTTTTGTTGATGTAGGCTTGTTCAGATCCCCATTCCACTGTAGAGGCAGAACTCTTTTCATTTAACTTTCTTAATTTCAACTATCATATCCAGTATCCAAGCCTACAACAATACTTTTTAAATATAAAGGTATTATTTTGATGAACAATGTCGCTCCCCCTCTTCGTGGAGGAACGACACAGGACCCTGCGCTGTTCTTTCGTCTGCTCGGCCCTCCCCGGGTTTGCTGCTGGTTCTTCCCGGGTTGGCTACTATCCCTTCCACCTCCGTGGAAGGGCAGTTCCCCCTGGCCGCATTCCCCACTTCCGCAGGGGAGCGGCACACCGCCAGCCGGTTTTCTCGGGGGCTGCACGGGTTCCCTTAGATGTTCCCCATAGATGTTCCCCTTAGATGTTCCTGGTGCATGCCGTCTCTCTCCTCCTTTATAGTCCTCCTCCGCCAATCCCAACTCGGCTGCCCACACGCCGAGTACGCTGCTCTCCAATCAGGAGCAAGTCCTACAGTTTATTAGTTGAACTGGAGGCAGCTGTGCGGAAGCTGTTTACTTCTCTCCCAACGCCATGTTGTGGGAGAGCAGATGCATAGAATAAGTCTTAATTCCAGTAACAGTCTAGTCCGAGCTGCTCCCCACAGATCCCCCTTTCTTTTTATTTTTTTTGGCGTTGATACGCGCCTGTCTTCGGTGTCCCGCAGCACACACTCTGCTCTACTTGCTAGAGTTGCCACAGGCTCTTACAAGTCCTATCCATCAGGCAAACCGAATCCGGGTCCTCTCTTCGCCATGTTGTGAGGAGGTTTTTAGGCGCTGATGCGTGCCTGTGTTCGGTGCCCTGCAGCGCATACTCTGCTCTGCTAGAACTGCCTGCAGGTGTTTACAAAACCTATCAGGCAAACCGAATCCAAGCCTTCTCATTGCCTTATTGTGGGGGAGACTTATTAGTGTTGGTTCGTGCCTATCTTCGGTGACCTGCAGCTCATACTCTGGTCGAGCTTTGCTGGCGCTTACCGCCTTAAATCAGGCAGACCGAATCCAAGCCTCCTAATTGTTGCATTGTGGGGAAGCTTTACTGATGTTAATTCGTGCCTGTCTTCGGTGACCTGCGGCTAGCCGCCCAGGTGCTCATCGCCTCACTAATCGGGCAGACCGAATCCAAGCCTTCTAATTGGCATGTTGAGGGGAGGCCTTATTTTTCTCTATTTCTCTATCTCCGGGCATTCCTACCTCTCCCATTTCACTTCTATCTTCCAGCATTCCCATTTCTCTTTTACTTCACTTCCAAACTTCTGTTTCTCTTATCCCCGCAGCTTCCCGGCACCTCGCCGCTTCAGCCCGCGCGCCTCTCTCATCTGCGCAGCTTCCCGGCTTTGCGCGGCTCGGCTTCGCGCGCTCCGCGGTCTCCACGCTTAACCCTTTCGCGTCTGAACCACGGCCTACGCCAGCGTTCCCTATCTATTCACGCCCCGTGCTCTCTCTGCACGCGGCGGCTTCCGCGAGTAACACAGCGTAGCTTGCGTCTCCACCACTAGCATTCAATCCAAGTTCCCCGGGCTAGCCTGGCGAATTCAACCCAGCGTACGTCTCCGCCCCACGGTTTGGCTTCCCGTCCTCTGCTCCCCGGGCTAACCAGACGGATCCCAACCTGGCTCACGTTTCAGCTTCTGGTTTCAACTTTTCGCCCCCTATTCCCGGGCTAACTTGAGAATCCCAAAGTGGCTTTCGTGTCCGCCTTGGCCTGCCCCCCACGGCTTCAATTTCCCTAACATTTTTCTCTACCCGGTATGTTTCCCCAAGCTTTCCTCCAACAATACTCCTCCCTCATTTCTCCTGGCCTCTCCCCACAGTCCGCGTCCTGTCCGAGTCTGTTTGTTCTAGCGTTCACTTTCGCTTTCAACCTTAGAGATTCCTCCCAGCTTCCCCCCATAGTCCGTATCCGAGTCTATGCCTAGGCTTTCAATAGCTTCTTCCGGCTCCTTTTTCGTCCGGCTTTTCCCTAGGCTGTTTGCTAGTTTCTCTCTCCGATATTTTCCCTAGTTCTTCCCGTTTCTTCCCTCCTAAGTTTCCTATCCATCCTAGGTTTCCTATCCGAGCTAGGTTTCCTATCCGAGTCACGGCACCATTATGTCGCTCCCCCTCTTCGTGGAGGAACGACACAGGACCCTGCGCTGTTCTTTCGTCCGCTCGGCCCTCCCCGGGTTTGCTGCTGGTTCTTCCCGGGTTGGCTACTATCCCTTCCACCTCCGTGGAAGGGCAGTTCCCCCTGGCCGCATTCCCCACTTCCGCAGGGGAGCGGCACACCGCCAGCCGGTTTTCTCGGGGGCTGCACGGGTTCCCTTAGATGTTCCCCATAGATGTTCCCCTTAGATGTTCCTGGTGCATGCCGTCTCTCTCCTCCTTTATAGTCCTCCTCCGCCAATCCCAACTCGGCTGCCCACACGCCGAGTACGCTGCTCTCCAATCAGGAGCAAGTCCTACAGTTTATTAGTTGAACTGGAGGCAGCTGTGCGGAAGCTGTTTACTTCTCTCCCAACGCCATGTTGTGGGAGAGCAGATGCATAGAATAAGTCTTAATTCCAGTAACAGTCTAGTCCGAGCTGCTCCCCACAGATCCCCCTTTCTTTTTATTTTTTTTGGCGTTGATACGCGCCTGTCTTCGGTGTCCCGCAGCACACACTCTGCTCTACTTGCTAGAGTTGCCACAGGCTCTTACAAGTCCTATCCATCAGGCAAACCGAATCCGGGTCCTCTCTTCGCCATGTTGTGAGGAGGTTTTTAGGCGCTGATGCGTGCCTGTGTTCGGTGCCCTGCAGCGCATACTCTGCTCTGCTAGAACTGCCTGCAGGTGTTTACAAAACCTATCAGGCAAACCGAATCCAAGCCTTCTCATTGCCTTATTGTGGGGGAGACTTATTAGTGTTGGTTCGTGCCTATCTTCGGTGACCTGCAGCTCATACTCTGGTCGAGCTTTGCTGGCGCTTACCGCCTTAAATCAGGCAGACCGAATCCAAGCCTCCTAATTGTTGCATTGTGGGGAAGCTTTACTGATGTTAATTCGTGCCTGTCTTCGGTGACCTGCGGCTAGCCGCCCAGGTGCTCATCGCCTCACTAATCGGGCAGACCGAATCCAAGCCTTCTAATTGGCATGTTGAGGGGAGGCCTTATTTTTCTCTATTTCTCTATCTCCGGGCATTCCTACCTCTCCCATTTCACTTCTATCTTCCAGCATTCCCATTTCTCTTTTACTTCACTTCCAAACTTCTGTTTCTCTTATCCCCGCAGCTTCCCGGCACCTCGCCGCTTCAGCCCGCGCGCCTCTCTCATCTGCGCAGCTTCCCGGCTTTGCGCGGCTCGGCTTCGCGCGCTCCGCGGTCTCCACGCTTAACCCTTTCGCGTCTGAACCACGGCCTACGCCAGCGTTCCCTATCTATTCACGCCCCGTGCTCTCTCTGCACGCGGCGGCTTCCGCGAGTAACACAGCGTAGCTTGCGTCTCCACCACTAGCATTCAATCCAAGTTCCCCGGGCTAGCCTGGCGAATTCAACCCAGCGTACGTCTCCGCCCCACGGTTTGGCTTCCCGTCCTCTGCTCCCCGGGCTAACCAGACGGATCCCAACCTGGCTCACGTTTCAGCTTCTGGTTTCAACTTTTCGCCCCCTATTCCCGGGCTAACTTGAGAATCCCAAAGTGGCTTTCGTGTCCGCCTTGGCCTGCCCCCCACGGCTTCAATTTCCCTAACATTTTTCTCTACCCGGTATGTTTCCCCAAGCTTTCCTCCAACAATACTCCTCCCTCATTTCTCCTGGCCTCTCCCCACAGTCCGCGTCCTGTCCGAGTCTGTTTGTTCTAGCGTTCACTTTCGCTTTCAACCTTAGAGATTCCTCCCAGCTTCCCCCCATAGTCCGTATCCGAGTCTATGCCTAGGCTTTCAATAGCTTCTTCCGGCTCCTTTTTCGTCCGGCTTTTCCCTAGGCTGTTTGCTAGTTTCTCTCTCCGATATTTTCCCTAGTTCTTCCCGTTTCTTCCCTCCTAAGTTTCCTATCCATCCTAGGTTTCCTATCCGAGCTAGGTTTCCTATCCGAGTCACGGCACCATTATGTCGCTCCCCCTCTTCGTGGAGGAACGACACAGGACCCTGCGCTGTTCTTTCGTCCGCTCGGCCCTCCCCGGGTTTGCTGCTGGTTCTTCCCGGGTTGGCTACTATCCCTTCCACCTCCGTGGAAGGGCAGTTCCCCCTGGCCGCATTCCCCACTTCCGCAGGGGAGCGGCACACCGCCAGCCGGTTTTCTCGGGGGCTGCACGGGTTCCCTTAGATGTTCCCCATAGATGTTCCCCTTAGATGTTCCTGGTGCATGCCGTCTCTCTCCTCCTTTATAGTCCTCCTCCGCCAATCCCAACTCGGCTGCCCACACGCCGAGTACGCTGCTCTCCAATCAGGAGCAAGTCCTACAGTTTATTAGTTGAACTGGAGGCAGCTGTGCGGAAGCTGTTTACTTCTCTCCCAACGCCATGTTGTGGGAGAGCAGATGCATAGAATAAGTCTTAATTCCAGTAACAGTCTAGTCCGAGCTGCTCCCCACAAACAATATGCATTGTGGCAAAAATTTGTATCCTATTTTATTTAAAATGTTTTTTAAAAAAGTCATTTTCATTTGATTTGAAAGGTAGACACAGAGAGACAGACAGAGAGACAGAAAAAAAGATGGAGAGAAATTTTTCATCTACTGGTTCACTCCCCAAATGTCTACAAAAACCAGGGCTGGGCCAGGCTCAAACCAGGAACCCAGAACTCAGTCAGGGTCTACAACAAGGGTAGCAGGGACTCAAGTAATTTGAGCCATCATGTGCTACCTTTCAACATGTGCATCAGCAGGAGGCCAGATCTGAGGCAGAGGAGCTGGGACTCAGACCAGACACTCTGATACAGAATTCAAGTGTCCCAAGCAAAAAAAATAGAGGCAATAATTCCAAGACATTTTGCAGTGAACAGGGGATAGAGAAATGGAAGTGGATATCAAATCCACTTCCATTTTTTTTTTTTGCTTTGCTATTTTTTTAAAAAAATTATTAATATAGACACCTACACTGTGGTGTGGTAGACTAAGCCTCTGCCTGAAGCACTGGCAACCCTATGGGCACCAGTTGATGTCCTGACTGTTCCTCTTCCAATCCAGTTCTCTGCTTATGGCCTAGGAAACTAATGGAAGATAACCCAAGTGCTTGGGCCCCTGCACCCATGTAGGAGTTCCAGAGGAAGCTCCGAGATCCTGGCTTTGGATCAGATCAGCTCCAGCCATTGCAGCCATTTGGGGAGTGAACCAGCAGATGGAAAACCTTTCTCTCTGTCTACCCCTCTCTGTAACTCTACTTCTCAAATAAATAAATAAAAATAATTTAAAGATTTATTAATAAAAACAGAACAGATTTCACATATTTCAAAGGTATAATTCTAAGATGATAACAATACTTCCCTTTCTCCTCCCCCCTCAATCCCTATCCTTCCTTCCTTTTTATTAATTTTTGCAAAAAACTAATTTCAATTCACTCCATAGTCACAGACTTAATGCAGCACCAACCATATATTCCACAAGTAAAAAGTAGAAAGATCAGTTCCACAGGAGTATAAACAAGGAATAAAAATGATAATCTAATCATAAGATTCTGTTTTACTCCAATACATACTTTTGTTGTGTTCTATACTAACTTCCAGATATTAGAGAAAAAGATTCATCTTTTTGGGACAGCCTTTTTTCATTAAGCATGATGGTTTCCATCTGCATCCATTTTGTTGCAAAAGATAGGATTTCATTCTTTTTAATGACTTAGTGGTAGTTCACTGCGCGCATATATATATATATATATATAATTTCTTTATCCAGTCATCAGTTTTTAGACATCTGGTTTGACTCCATATCTTAGCTATTGTGAACTAAGGGGCAATAAACATGGGGATACAAATAATTCATTCATATGCTGATTGCATTTAGTTTGGGTAAATTCCCAGGAGTGGGATGGTTGGGTCATATGGTAGATCTATTTTCATTCAGATTTCTGAGAAATCTCCATATTGTCTTCCACAATGGTTGTTCTAGTTTACATTCCCACCAGTATAAGAATGATCTTGTATTTTCAGAGAAATGCCTCAGGAAGAAAGAACAGGTAAACTCCAGCAAACATTGCCCCCAAATAAATGGATATCATGGGACATACTATCTGAATACTTAACTAAAATAGGAACAAAATGACAAAGTTTTATTGTTCTGATCTAGACAAAGAGGTATCCAGATAGTAGTCTTGGGACACAGTCCTCACTTTACCTACAGAAATTAAGAGATTTTGAACCAGAAAAAAATGGTATCATTACTTGCATATACTTGAACTACCATATAAAGAACACCATTGTCAATTTTAGGATGTTACTTACATTGAATTCTGATCCAGCTGTTAACAAGTTACCATTCTGAGTTGTTTCCCATTTCATGCCTACCCTTATTTTTTTAAAAGATTTATTTATGTATTTGAATGTCAGAGTTACACACAGAGAGAAGGAGAGGCAGAGAGAGAGAGAGAGATCTTCCATCTATTGGTTCATCACCTAAATGGCAGCAACAGCTGGGCACTGCACTAATCTGAAGCCAGGAGCCAGAGCTTCTTCCAGATCTCCCACGTGGGTGAAGGGGCTCAAGGACTTGTACCATCTTCTACTGCTTTCTCAGGCCATAGCAGAGAGCGGGATTGGAAGTGAAGCAGCAGAGCTCAAATTGGCACCCATATGGGATGTCAGCACTGCAGGTGGTGGCTTTACTGGCCATGCCACAGAGCCAGCCTCCCCTTATATTCTTTTGTTCTTTTACTTACCCAGAACTTTGCTGTTCTCCCCCATGATTCAACATCTTACCCTTTTATTTATTAAAAAAAAAAAAAGTATACCTGTATCTTGCTGTATCTTGATAAAAAGTTTCCCTGGGGTTGCTTAAAACTATCAATAAGTACCTCTGAACTCATGAAAACTTTATTTAATAAACTATGTGTCTTTCATAAATAATTGTATAAGTCATACTATAACACCTTTCTTAAAATTTATCTAAGACTAATTACTGTGTGTGGGTTTCTTGTGAGTGTGGCCATATCCTACCATGTCTGATATCTTCCAGGCTCTACATAAGGAAAACTTATGACTGTGTACATATCTCATGAACTGAAAGTCCCCAAAGGGAAGAGAATCAACATCCCATACTTAAAAGAGTTCTATTTATATATTAAAGTTTGCCAACACCGCCCCCCCCCCAGCCCCGCACTTGAACAATCTCTAATTTGTTTTAGTTTTTCCACACAATCTCTAGTTTCTTCCTTCTTTTATCATGACTTGCTGCCCTCCCAGCCCAGGTGTTGGCTATTCCAGTGATTAGATCAAAGATTGTTGGTGTGAAGACAGAGGTAAAGAAAATGCTTATTATTAAAAGTCTCTGCCTTTTGTATGTCATCAGTTAAGAGCTTTTCATTCCTATCTGATAGAAGGACAATGTTTTCCTTTATCACTTTCTTGAGTTTAATGTATTTAAAAGAAAAAATATAGCTTCCATTTTTCTTTATTCTTTATCTCATTTATTTTGTTGTTGTTGTTGCTGCTGCTGATACTGCTGCTTTTCTCTGACTTGAACATGAAATTAAGCTCCAATTCTCTGCAATTTCTTCTCTACTGTCTACAAGGTAGCACTCTTTATTTTTATTTTTAAAGCATCACATTTATCCACTTGAGATTTTCTTCATTCTGCCTACATAACCTGTAATGATGATTCTGGGGCCTGAAGAAGGTACTTTTCTGTGAAACTGAAACTACTCTTCAACAAATCCTTTTAAATGACCAGAGATTGAAGGTATAAAAATATCTTACAACGAAAATGGAGGTTTAATAAGCAAAGATGAAAGAAAATGAAATTGAAGAAAGGCAATAACAAATTGGCTTGAAATGCAAGGTCTGGCAAAAAGAGCTCAAAACAAACAAACAAAAAAAAACTCATGGAAATAGGGACGGTTAGCTGAACTGATGAGCTAAAAACTGGAAAACAAGTTATTTTGATACTTTGTAGATCCTTTAGTAAGCAAGAGAAAGGCCCACAAAGATGGTAGGGTGGGAATTGAAAACCAAGACAATTTGCCAACAAGAGACCTCTGGCAAACAAGAATGATAATGGAATTCTTACTTCCCAAAGGCTTAAATATATGAAATGCAAGACAGAAAACCACACTGGTCAGAGCACTCAGGGGCTTTATTTATTGCACTGGGAAACAATGTATGAATTTTAAATATATTATCCCTACCTAGAACACTTTTCTCTATTTCACTCTGTGTTTTCTGCAGGGTTGCCTTTATTTAAATTTTAAATTTAAATAAATTTTTAAATTTTTTAAATTTTAAATTCACCACTATTCTGATAATTATCATCAAGTGGTGCTTTTATCCAGTTAAAATTTCTAATATGTCACCATCCTGATGGATGAAATTTAGAAGAGTTTTCTTTTCCTATTTATTTTCTTGTCTTTCTACATCCCAATAGTATCTCTAAGCCAGCACAAGAATGTGTCTTAGAAATTCATTGTTTTTCAAGAAAATGTTGAAAATTTTTCTGTCACTACTCAGTATACCACATGGACATATTTAAATTAGCCTTAGAATACTAGAATGCACACTCTATTTTAGTGTTCACCCAGTTATTCTGATCTTTGGATATTTTTGCACTTGTCAGACTTTTGTTTACCTACAGTGCTTAATAAACTGTAATCATTATTACTGCTGCTATTTTTGCTTGTTAGGAGAACCTTATTTTTCTTCTACTTTTTATTCACTACATTTCGAACCTTCAAACACTCACAACACTGGTGTTATAAACACAGATATATCCCTCACCTTGAATCACGAATTACATTTTTCACATTTGCTTCATGCCTTTTTCTCAATAATTACAGCATTAACACTATTAACATTTTGCTGAACCATTTGAAAGTTACAGGCATTATGGTCCTTTACCTGACTAGTTCAGAATGTGTCATCTAAAAAGGATATCCTCTTATTAAACCATGGTATATTTTACTAATTCAAGAAAATTAATTTTGATGGAAATAATTATCTAATAATTCATATTCAAATCTTGTCAATCATCCAAATAACATACTTCATAGCAATTTTTCTCCAATTAACAATCTAATTTTCTATTCTCTTTTAAAGTTTTATTTATTTATTCATGTATTTATTTATTTTCATTTTTATTAGAAACACACACAGAGATCTTCATTTGCTGGTTCACTCCTCAAATGCTTGCAACATCCAAGGCTAGACTGGGTTGAAGCCAGGAGACTAAGTATCCACATGGGTGGCAGGGACCCAAGTACTTGAGCCATCATCTGCTCCTTCTAAGGGTATACATTATCAGGAAGCTGGATTGGAAGTGGAAAAACTAAGACTCGAACTGGGCACTCCAATATGGGACGTGGAAGTTCCAAGTAGCATGTTTACTACTGTGCCTACTGCCCACCTTTCAGACTCTATTCCTACAGCAGGTATCCTCACCTTTTTTTCTCTAACAGCATATGCAAATTATCCACATTACAATGCCATTCCTTCCCACCATAACCCAGTAATTAAACAATTCCTACTGACTAACAAGCTTGTTGAATTTGAGTTTATATAATTACTTGTGGGAGTCTATAAATCCATATCTTGATCTTTTTTCCTTCATGGCCTTGTGACTGCACTTAAGAATTAGGTCCTTAGATGACTTCTATAACCAGTACTTGCTCACATAGCTTTTGATCTGGTTTCCTTCTCTAAGTTTAAAAACTCTCCCTAACATTCCTTTTTGTTATTGGATATTGACATCCACCATTATTACTTGAAGAGCTCATTACAACCCAGAATGACAAATAAAATGGTCTATATCATTTAGCCATCTAGATGTCCATCATCACAATGTTACAACTGTTGAAAAATTCAGCTGTTTAGACTTAATGTAATAGAAGACAATCTCTCAATGCCTTGTTTCCTCCTTGCCATACTGCTTTGTTTGACCAGCTCAGTATGCATTCTAAAAGCATCATTGGATAGACATGGATTCTCACACACACCCAGAGAGGCCTAATCTTTCAGGAATTTCAGAAAGCTCTGCCTAACATCTTGAACTCAGGCTTGCTGATTTATAATACACATACCAAGGGGGCATGCATAACAAGCATCAGAGTGAGCAACATAAATGGGAAGTTCTATCTAGTATAGAGTTATGGTAGCCTCATACTCCATTGTATGCATGCATCAAGACAAGACTGCTTGTGTGTGCTTACACACAGCACAATAACTAAGGAAGAGCTTCAGTTTTGGAGTTAGACAACCTGGATTCAAACCTGAGATCTGCACTTCACCAGTCATGTGACATTAAGCAAATTACTACACCATTCTCTGCCTTAGTTTCCTCATCCATAAAACAGAGCACATACTATATAGGTTAAAATAATTCACATAAGAACTTTGCAATGTGCCTGACACAGAGAAAGTCCTCAAGAAATATGACTGTGACAAGAGTGAATGTGATGCACTTGCTCTTGACCTAAATTTATCAATTATACCAATATATCTGCCAAAGCCCCTCTGCTGCCCCCTTTTATTCGCAGCTTTCCGTGCATCTGTGTTAGATGTGATATAATACAAAACTCTAAGAAGGAATCTCTGCCTCAGTAGACATAATATCTAAACAATCTAAAATCCCTAAAGGTCACTGCAGCCCAACCTTAAATTCAACATTTTCTCTTTGCAACATCTCTATATAATGCTTGAAAAAATCCAAAATAGAAATTCAAGCCCCGCTTTAGGAAAGTTAACAATTCATAGAAAATTTTTACTTATCCTGATCTGATAGTTATCTTGTTTGTTAAAAACATCTTTCCTAGAAAGAACAGTGAGTAACATTTACTGAGCACTCATAAATCACTCAATTTACAATGCACTACCTTTTGCAATGCTTTCCAAGCAATGAACCAGATTCTATTATTCGCCCCTTGTATGCCAGTTTTGCACTAAATTTATTTTGCACTGTCATTTCAAGTTGTTTCTCAGTGGTTTACTAGTGCTTTACCTAAAAAGAGGACTGAGAATTGGGAAAGTAACTAGAGTTCCTCTCACTTAATACTGTACACTTTAATATACTTTATTACTACAAATTATTCCTCCAAAGTTCTAAATATAATTGATAAAGCACAGGCAAAGTTCTCAAAGCCAATGGGTAATATCACTGTTACAATCATAAAGACACACTATTATGAATATATATTTCCTTTACTAATGTTGATTTGTGCTTTTCAGTGAAATGTACTAACACAATAATCCCACCCTATCACTTCCACTTTTCCCACATGCACACACTAAGGCCCTTTCGACAAACTACATAGTTCTGTTTCAGAAAGAAAAACCTCTTGGCTTATTGGATAGAGATGTTAGAAATTATCTACCCAAAGCACAGATCATAAACCCGACTCCATTTTTAGATTTTTATTAGGACTGAAATAATTGATATTGACAGAACAAAGAGAAAATTCTTACAACCATAAAAATCACTTTGCTGCTACCACTATAACTGAATCCTACCTCTAATGGATTATGTGGCCAGACCAGTCTCATAATAACATCTAGTAACTAACTCTGTCCATACGGCACTGTTCGATGGCCAAAGGCCCATTTAATTAAGAAGATGGATTTATATGCACTAATAATTCAGGTTAAAGCAGAGAGAGCATAGTATTCCTCAAGTTAAAAAAAATTGTCTTTGTCTGTTTTGTCTTAGTCATTTTTTTTTCCTCACAGAGTATACCTCCTATTTCTGCAGTATATCTGATCAAAAGTACACTAATATCAGATATGCTTTAAAAGTATGAAAGCCTAATATTATTTAGCACATATTTATGTCAGAATAATGGTCCTCAATTTTTAACAGACCTTAACAAAGCTCGATTATTAACCCTGTGAATAACCTGATGTTGAGTTAATCTACTTATCAGACATAGGGAAAAACAAAGCCAGCTGAACGTAGGAGCAAAGATATCTAGAGATAACCTAGTGTGCCCCTATCATGGATGGCTTTTTTTTAAAAATATTTTATTTATTATTTATTTGAAAGGTACAGTTATAGACAGTGAGACAGTGAGACAGGGAAAGGGAGAGGGAGAAGGAGAGGGAGAGGGAGAAAGAGAGGGAGAGGGAGAGGGGAGAGAGAGAGAGGTCTCCCATCCACTGGTTCACTCCCCAAATGGACACAACAGCCAGATCTGGGCCGATCCAAGCCAGAAGCCAGGAGTTTCTTCCAGGTCTCCCATACAGGTGCAGGGGCCCAGGCACTTGGGCCATCCTCTACTGCTTTCCCAGGCCATAGCAGAGCTGTATCAGAATAGGAGTAGCCAGGACACAAACCAGCACCCATATGGGATGCTGGTACTGCAGGCAGAGGTTTAACCAACTGTGCCACAGTGCTGGCCCCTCATATATGGTTTGTTTATTTATTTATTTATTTTACTTTTTGACAGGCAGAGTGGACAGTGAGAGAGAGAGACAGAGAGAAAGGTCTTCCTTTGCCGTTGGTTCACCCTCCAATGGCCGCCACGGCCAGCACGCTGCGGCCTGTGCACCGCGCTGATCTGATGGCAGGAGCCAGGTACTTCTCCTGGTCTCCCATGGGGTGCAGGGCCCAAGCACTTGGGCCATCCTCCACTGCACTCCCTGGCCACAGCAGAGAGCTGGCCTGGAAGAGGGGCATCCAGGACAGAATCCAGCATCCCGACCGGGACCAGAACCCGGTGTGCTGGCGCCGCAAGGCGGAGGATTAGCCTAGTGAGCCGTGGCGCCGGCCCATATATGGTTTAATATATTCTATTATTTGCTCTAGTCACAAATAGTGACATGTATATTCCTGGCAAACACACCTTCTGGGAATGAATCTCCATCATTACAAAGCTAATGTTATGAAGCACTTTGTAAATAAAATCAAACAGAACAACTGAGGCTCAAAGCCAGGAGTTTCAAAATGTTCCTCCATCAAAGGTGAACACTGCCTCAAGCTAAACAAAGGTGACAGAAGTGCCATGTCATAGTCAATGTTGAGATGTACTTTTGGAGAGCAACTATCATGTGCCAGGCACTGTGATGGGCTTTGCGAATACACCAACCCTGCTCTCTTTTGCCCCGCTTAAAATTTACAAACTGGTAATGGAGGGCAGGATAAATGATTTGAGAAGGAAGAAATTTGTCACATTCTTCTTTGAGTATTCAGCTTCCTAATGAAATAAGTCAGGAATAAAATGAATGGGAAAAATATTTCTCTTATTTACATATAGAAACACACAGTTCTTAGAGTTAAGCATTAGTATTTAAATTTAACTTTTGAATGCCTGTAACACCTAGCTTAGCCTGGTAAGAGTACATGGACTGGCAAATCAAAATCACAAGGTCTTTAATGGATTTAGATAGCATTAAACATTAGTAACCAAGTCATTACTTCTTATATCCTTAAAAATTATCTTTGTCATGTTTATCCAACTTTCCTTATAGAAATTTAATATAAAACATTTTGTTTGTTATATGTCAATTCAACAGATAATATTTTTGTAATATTTCTTAAAAAAGAATTAACTACAGTTGTTGAAAGGAAAACAAAGGTTAAAAGATATTAAAAGATGCATCCCCACTGATTTCTTGTCAAAATAGAAATCTTTACTTCCAGCTCTCTCACTACCTAACAATAAAACTACCCTAGATTAAAGATGAGAAGCCTGAGAGGTAATTTGATATCATAGAGAATACTCACTGATTGAATTATGTAGAGTGCCATAACTTCCACACACAATTAAAAGACAGCTGACCTCAATTCAGTGCTTTCACAAGTCAATATGTCATTCTGAATTCAGAATTACCATGGTCATTCATTTCAAGGTATTATAGGATCATTTTTATATCAAAGATGATGCCTAGATTTTAACCCCCTAATCCACCAGAAAGAGTTTATTAACTAAACAATAAATGTCAAAAGATGTGGCTTATATTTAAGCCTTAAATTTAAGCTTTAATAGAGGCTGAAATTATTGCTAGGGTATTGGAAATCAGCAATCATTTTAGAAAATATGAGGACTCTGAACTGCATAGAAAACTACATGGACAGAGGAATTAAATTAAGTTGCTCCCGTGAAAAGTGCCTGCACTTGCAAATTTCCAAATGAAACCGAGGAGTCCCTTACTTATTATGCACATTGAAGCCAAAGTCCATGCAGCTGCATGAGGTGGCTATGGGAGTTCATCAATCTATCTCCATGGGAGGCCATTCTAACTGGGCCAAATGAGAAACTATTTCTCTCCTCAGTTAAGCAATCTGGTTTGATTTGGTGACTTACTCTGTATTTTGCTACATAAACAACAATGCCTGAGGCTACATGCTGCATACAGAATTTACTGGATGGATATCTAAAAATAATTTTATGGGCAAGAGAAAACTTCATCAAAATTTCATTACTTATATTGCTCACTTCTACAAATTCCTTCAGACATTAAACACTGTATTTAATCATATTTTAAATACTGAAGTTGAGCCTTCTGATGGTAGAATTTACTCTGCTCTTTAAATTTATCATCTTAGGAGAGGCTTACCATACAGGGAAAGCAGTTTTATCTAGTTATAGTAAACACATTCTCAGCAAATAAGTCTGGAATTTCTCATCTTCAAATATAAAGCTTTGTCTTTTACATTACCATACCAAAATCCAAGTAAGGTTTCTAATATCAGCTGTGGAAAGAGTAGACCTGCAAGTTGAAAGACCAACAATCTCTCACTCACCAATCATCAGATCTAAAATGATTGTTAGCTTTTTCCTGTGAGTTACATGTTTACCTAAAGCTTACCTTGAAAACATACCAAATGTCCTAATGTCTAAACAGGAAAAGGACATGTCAGAGTTTTCCTTATACCAGCACTTATAAACTAGACTGGCTTATGAGAGGGAGTAATGAAGAAGTTGGGACACAGAGGAGCATTTCAGTCATGGAAAGCCAAGAGACTGGCAAAAAAGTTCTATATGAAGGACCTCAGTGGGTGAGACCCAGTGTAACAAAGCAGCCACCAACGAAGGATGTACTTTTCTCTGAAAGGAGGAGAGAACTTCCAATTTGCTTATAGCCTTGTCAAGTTAGTGGATCCAAAAGGCTTCCATAGCCTAGGCAGCTCATGTTAAGAGTCTCGGGTGAGGCCGGCGCCACAGCTCAATAGGCTAATCTTCTGCCTTGCGGCACCGGCACACCGGGTTCTAGTCCCATTCAGGGCACTGGATTCTGTCCCAGTTGCCCCTCTTCCAGGCCAGCTCTCTGCTGTGGCCAGGGAGTGCAGTGGAGGATGGCCCAAGTGCTTGGGCCCTGCACCCCATGGGAGACCAGGAGAAGCATCTGGCTCCTGCCATTGGATCAGCGCGGTGCACCGGCCACGGCGTGCCGGCTGTGGCGGCCACTGGAGGGTGAACCAATGGCAAAGGAAGACCTTTCTCTCTGTCTCTCTCTCTCACTGTCCACTCTGCCTGTCAAAAAAAAAAGAGTCTCGGGTGATCACTGTTGTCATACGTAAGAGTGTTATTTGATAAATAAACAACAAGAGTCACAATGCAATAACTCCCTATGCAGGAACTCTGTCCTCAAAGAATTGCATTATGAGTCTTAACAGTAAAACTTGTTCTCAGAAAATTACTTCCTTTTAGTATATTAAGTAGAGGATATTCTTATGTCTCATAAGTTATAGTTATATCTAAGTCCTTACAAAAGATGTATCATTCTTAGATTCTTTAAAGATAATGAAGTTTCTAAAAAAAAAAAAAGAAGGGAGGAAAAGGAGGAAAAAGAAGAAAGAGAAAAAAGCGAGATTACCCTTAAAATGTAATAACTTTGAACAGCCCTTGTCTAGACTGTTGAGGAACAGGTTTGTTTTTTTTTTTTTTCCTCCTTTTCTTTTTCTTTCTCATACAAAGCATTGAGTTCTTTACCTAGAATAGAGTTAATCCTCTGTATATAAAGTTAAATGAAAGTAGATCTTAGTAAAAAACAATACTGGGAACAGGAGAGGGAAGAGCAAGAGGGGTAGGTAGAATGATGGGAGGGCCTGTACAGTGGGAAGCATTACTATGTTCCTAATGTTGTATTTATGAAATGTATGCAAATAAATAAATAAATAAGAAGTTGGGACAGCTTAGAGCAAGTTGGGATAACAAGGTCTAGGACCAGGGTGGTGCTGTGGAATGGTAGGTTAAGCCTCCACCTGCAGTGCCTGCATCCCATATGGGCACTGGTGTGTGTCTCAGATGCTGCACATCCAATCCAGCTCTCTTCTTATGTCCTGGGAAAGCAGTGGAAGATGACCCAAGTGTTCGGGCCCTTCGACCCACATGGGAGACCCAGATAAACCTCCTGGCTCCTGGCTTTGGGTCAGTCCAGCTTTGGTTGCTGCAGCCATTTGGGGAATGAACCAGTGGATGAAAGATTCATTCTCCTTCCCTCCCTCCCTCTCTCTCTGCCTCTGCCTCTCTTTAACTCTGCCTTTCAAATAAATAAATAAATAAATCTTAAAACAAAAAAAGAGAAAGACGAAATGGGAAGCACAGAATAAGTAGTAATTATCCATGTCCTAGAAGGCAGAAGATCAACACTGTAGCAAATCAGAACTTCCAATTGAAAAGCCAGCTCCTAAGGGTGCACTATACAGGAAATTCACTGTCAGCTGGAGAGAACTGCTCTCTACATGAACATAAAATAATTTCTCTTATAAAATGTGTTGTTCTGAAGACTTTATAAGATCTCTCACATTTGATTGGCCAGCAGAACATACCTTTGTCAACCCTATAAAATCAGGTTTCTTTGGTGTTCTCACAGCATGGATATACATTTAGATTTATCAAAACAGACACAATTTCTATCTTTGATTATATAAAGTTAGGAGGTTAAAGTTTCTGGCAGTTTAGTCACCATGAAATAGGTTTTTCCAATCTCTTTAATGGACTCTGACACATTAGTTGAATATAAGATCTTTACTAATTTGTAGTTGAGATGAAGATTTATAAAATTTTCTTGAACCTCTCTTTTCTCTGAACTTTTCTTCCTGATTATAATTTAAATAAAAAGTATCATAATTAATTTCAGAATGTAAATGTCTCACTCCTACTTGCTATGAATCATTTTTTTAATTGCCCTATTCCTTGACCTAGTAATTATTGCTTGTCTGAATTACATTAGTTCTCCCCTCCCCCAATCAACCAATATCTACCTCCAGACAATGATATTATAAAAATTTACAAGTACATGTTATAAGCCGAAATTAAATGCTATTTTTTAAATACATTTCATTATTATTTTACAGTTGCTTTCATCCAGCAAGCATCTACTTAACACTCAAGTAAGAAAGCTCATGAGTTTAATGCCAGAAAGATTGTCTTAGTAAAAAGCTGTAGCTCATATATATCAGGAAAGAAACACATTTTATGTATTCTCAATTTTTGAATAAATAGTATAAAATCAAAGTATCCACTTAATATCAGAACTGTAGATTAAAATTAAAACCAACATACAGAAATAGGGGATTATGCCTATCTGTAGCACACAACATCTCTTCTTTTTAAATTAATTTCTCTTTATTCTGGGAGGGGGTGAGGAAGCTACAATCCTCTTTTCAAGAACTTGCAAATGGACAAGACTGCCCAAACACTGAGAAATACCTATTTATAAATTATTTAAATTCAATTTAGAAAATTAGGGGAGGGAAAAATTCATTTTAGCCAATAGATCTTCCTTCTTATATTATCAGATCAGATGGCCCGTACAGCTATTTAGTAAGTCTTTACTGCTGTGTGCCTGCTCCATACCTAAGTTCCTCAGAAGCAGAAATGATTTATCAGCTATTACTGTACCTTTCACAACATGTGATGGGCAAATGGCCTTACGGCAAGAGGCAATGTCTCATCATGGGAACATTGCGGCCTCTGGAGTTAGAAAGAGTTGGGTTTGAATCTTAGACATGTCCTCAGACGTCCGAGCCTAATCTGAAACGTAACTGAGAGAATGACATAAGGTTATAGAAATTAAATCATACAGCACAACAGTTGACATATCATGGACATCCAATAAATGTTTTCTTCATTCCTTCCTTCACTGAAATTAAGGCTCAAAACGACATTTCACACAAATATTTCAAAACCAATTAATTTGGTTATACTTGTATCTTTTTAAAAAAATTTTGTGACATTTGTGTGAATGGCAGAGTGATAGAGACAGAAGGAGGGAGAAACATAAAGAAAGAGATCTTCCATCTGTGGGGAGCAATCCGGACTAGACTGAGTTACTGGAATTAAGACTTATTCTATGCATCTGCTCTCCCACAATATGGCGCTGGGAGAGAAGTAAACAGCTTCCGCACAGCTGCCTCCAGTTCAACCAATTAACTGTAGGACTTGCTCCTGATTGGAGAGCAGCGTACTCGGCGTGTGGGCAGCCGAGTTAGGATTGGCGGAGGAGGACTATAAAGGAGGAGAGAGACGGCATGCACCAGGAACATCTATGGGGAACATCTAGCTGAGGGAACCCGTGCAGCCCCCGAGAGAACCGGCCGGCGGTGTGCCGCTCCCCTGCGGAAGTGGGGAATGCGGCCAGGGGGAACTGCCCTTCCACGGAGGTGGAAGGGATAGTAGCCAACCCGGGAAGAACCAGCAGCAAACCCGGGGAGGGCCGAGCAGACGAAAGAACAGCGCAGGGTCCTGTGTTGCTCCTCCACGAAGAGGGGGAGCGACACCATCCAATGGCTTACTCCCCAGACGGCCACAGTAGCCAGGATTGGGCCAGAGTGAAGCCAGGGGCCAGGGGTCCAACTACTTGGGCCATCATGTGTTGTCTTCCAGGTGCTTCAAAAAGCAGCTGGATAGGAAGCAGAATAGCCAAAACTTGAAGGGATGCTCTGTGATGCAGAGGCCAGTGTAGCAAGAGGCTGCTTAGCCCACTATGGCACAATGCCAACACCTATACCTTAAAGTCACAGAGAATATTATTTTTTTAAAAATGTACATTTGGTGGTATGGTCACCACTACACAAAAATAAAAACATTTTCATATTATAAAGCAAACCAAAGTTAAAAAAATTATATATATATATATATATTTAAATATATACATTAGACATCACTAGTGTCATAAGTGAAATGGAGACAATGATCACTTAAGATTGCACCAAGAACCCAATACCATGAAGGAGGTACTCAGGATTATTTTAGGAAACAATAAATATTAAGGAAACCTGATTTTTTTCGAAGTCCTGACCCACGTAAAGATGAATAGAGATACACATTCTTCCTTGGGCACTTTTACCAATGCTTTAACATAATCAAGCACAGAGAAAAATATTGGCCAAAATTCTTCCTCCCGCTGTACCTGTTTTAGCACCCTCCAACATTCTCAAAAGAGCTGGCTCCCTTTGGAAATATACTTAGCTGATAAAATCAACAGTTAGAGGCCGGCGCCGCGGCTCACTAGGCTAATCCTCCGCCTAGCGGCGCTGGCACACCAGGTTCTAGTCCCGGTCAGGGCGCCGGATTCTGTTCCGGTTGCCCCTCTTCCAGGCCAGCTCTCTGCTGTGGCCAGGGAGTGCAGTGGAGGATGGCCCAAGTCCTTGGGCCCTGCATCCCATGGGAGACCAGGAGAAGCACCTGGCTCCTGCCATCAGATCAGCGTAGTGCACTGGGCACAGCGCGCTGGCCGCGGCGGCCATTGGAGGGTGAACCAACGGCAAAGGAAGACCTTTCTCTCTGTCTCTCTCTCTCTCTGTCCACTCTGCCTGCCCAAAAAAAAAAAAAAAAAAAAATCAGTTAGAGAAAACAAAACTTTTACATAGGACCCCATATTTAGGGGTCTCTCCCCTGATTTCTAACTTATGAAACTCTGCACCAAAATTCTGGGAATCAATAAAATGAGTCAAACGTAAACTCAGTGGCACAACAGTGCCTACATTAATACTGCTACTTCCATGCAGTTTTCCATTATGTTTATTCAATTACAGTAGAAGATTCCTCTGAGGAAAGGAACTGGGTTTTATTTATATAGTATCCCTTCTTTACCTTCAGAGGCCAGCAGTATGATATGAATAGGCTCTTGAATGTCAACAGAACTAAAAATAAAGTAATATAATCAAAATCATGCCACAGCAAGCAAAGCAAGCTAAAATCAGATTTCCTCTAAATGTACAGACTCTGTCATCACAATATCTCAGTATCACTAATTGTGATAACCCTCTAGGGCACTGTAACTTTTCAGCAGGTATCAGACGAAACACAAATCCAATACAATCAGCATTAGATGTAAAATATGGACCTAGTAGCACCAATATAAAGATCAGTTTCCTCTAGATCCAGGATAATTATTGTCACCTCACTATATTACACAACTTACGAAGGTAGATAAAACATTTTGGCTGGGCAAATTCTACCGCTACATATATCAGTGCCTGAGAAGTTCATATGTAGTATAATTTTACATGTAGAAGTCTTAAAAGTTAAAACCGAGTCAAGAATCTAAGCTATATTAGATTGATAGAACCAAAAGTTATCTTTATACACTCTACAATGTACTATGGGATTTTAAAGAGTATTATGCAAACATACTCATGTATCAGTTCTTTGAAACATTCATAGAAAATGGAATTAAATAATAACTATGTATTGATACAAATAACTTTGAAATCCATAAATAAAGAGATCTTCCAAACAATCATGAGGGGTGACCACTGGTCTATCAGTTAAGACACTGCTTGTGATGCCTGTGTCCCACAGCAGAGTGTCTGAGCAGGAGTACAGTTCCATTCTCTATTCCAGCTTCTACTTAATGCACACACATACCCTGGAAGACGGCAAGTGATGCCTCACATATTTGGATCCCTGCTACTCACATGGAAGACCTGGATTAAGACCTCAGCTCCTGGCTTTGGCCTGGCCCATCCCCAACCACAAGAGCATCTGGGTAGTGAGCCAGAAGATGGCAGATCTGTCTTTGTTTCTTTGACTTTCAAAATAATAAATTCACCAGAATTGTATATTATGAGAAAAAAAAAACTATGCTTGGATTTAAATTTTTGAACAAAAATAAACTTATCTTTAATCCCAGTTTCCATGAACTTTCTGAAGGCCCTTTGTATATAGAACCTGTTACATTCAGGTTTGCAATTTCCACAAGACATTTAAAATTTATTATATAAAAATAATGTACATAAATACAAATATTTACATAACCTATATTTTTATTTTTTTTATTTTTTAAATTTATTTTTAAGGAATACAATTTCATAAGTACAACTTTAAGAATATAGTTATTTTTCCCATCATATCAGCCCTCCCAGCTACACTCTCCTCTCACCGCTCCTCTTCCTCTCTCTCCCCTTGCCAAATTCTCCATTAAGATTCATTTTCATTTAACTTTGTACACAGAAGACCAACTATACTAAGTAAAGATTTCAACAATTTTCACACACTCTCTCTCTCTCTCACACACACACACACACAAACTGTTTGAGAATTGGTTTTACAGTTACCTCTCAATACAACAGAGGTCCTGCATGGGAAGTTAGTGCACAGTGACTCTTGTTGTTAGTTTAACAATTAACACTCTTAGGTATGATGTTAATGACCACCTGAGGCTCTTGAAATGCGCTGCCTAGGCTATGGAAGCCTTTCCAGTCCACAAATTCCATCAGTATTTAGACAAAGCCATAAGCAAAGTGGAAGTTCTCTCCTCCCTTTAGAGAAAAGTACATCCTTCTTTGATAGCCACTTCTTTCTATGGGGTGTCACTCACAGAGATCCTTCATGTACAATATTTTTTGTCACAGTGTCTTGGCTTTCCATATCTGAATTGCTCTCATGGGCTTTTTAGCTAGACCAGGAAGATTTAAGGACTGATTCTGCAGTCAGAGTGTTACTTAAAGTGACTGTCATTCTATGAATCTGCTGTGTGGATTGCTTCCCATGTTGGACACTCTCTCCCTTTTAATTATATTATTATAACCAGGCACTTGTCATTATTTATATGATCTCTTTAGCAATTAATCCTATCTATATGTTCACTTTTACATTTAATATGATCACTTTAACAATTAAGATGATATTTTTACCACCAAGTTTATCAGGATTTGGAGTCACATGACAAGTTTTTAAACTGTACCCTTAGAAGTGAGTCCATAGGAATGTATGCAGAACTATACAGCTTTACGATTACAAACTTCACCCTCCCTCTCTTATTTCCACTCTTATTTTTTACTGAGATCTATTTTCAATTAACTTTATATACAAATGATTAATTTACGAGTTCAACAAATAGTATGAAAGGGAAAAAAAGATGAAGAAAACAAAGAAAACGAAACTGTTCCTCAACAGTCAAGACAAGAGCAGCTCAAGTCATCCCTTCTCAAAATGTCAAATTCTCTTCTACAGATTTCATTTTAGATGCTCTATTAGTTCTTAGAGATCAGAGAGAACATATGTGGGAAAACTGGATTTCCACATGCAAAAGCATGAAGCAAGACCCCTACCTTACACCTTACACAAAAATCCACTCAACATGGATTAAAGATCAAATCTACGACCCAACACCATCAAATTATTAGAGAACATGGGAGAACCCTGCAAGACATTAGCATAGACAAAGAGTTCTTGGAAAAGACCCAAGAGACACAAGAAATCAAAGCCAAAATTAACAAATGGCCTTACTTCAAATTGAGAAGTTTCTGCACAGCAAAAGAAACAGAAAAGTGAAGAGGCAACCAACTGTATGGGAGAAATTATTTGCAAACTATGCAACTGATAAAGGATTAATAATCAGAATTTACAAAGAGATTAAGAAACTCCACAACAACAAAATAAACAACCAACTTAAGCTATGGGCCAAAGACTTCAATAGACATTTTTCAAAAGAGGAAAACCAAATGGCCAACAGACCCATGAAAAAATGTTCAGGATCACTAGCTGTCAGAGAAATGCAAATCAAAACCACAATGAGGTTCCACCTCACCCCAGTTAGAATGGCTTTCATACAGAAATCAACAAACAACAAATGCCGGAGAAGATGTGGGAAAAAGGTACCCTAATCAACTGTTGGTGGGCATGTAAACTGGTAAAGCCACTATGGAAGACAGTATGGAGATACCTCAAAAATATGAATATAGACTTACCATATGACCCAACCATCCCACTCCTTAGAATTTACCCAAAGGAAATTAAATTGGCAAATAAAAGAGCTGTCTGCACCTCAAAGTTTATTGCAGCTCAAATCACAATAGCTAAGATATGGAATCAACCTAAATGTCCATCAACAGAAGACTGGATAAATAAATTATGGGATATTTACACTTTCGAATACTACACAGTGGTGAAAAAAATGAAACCCAGACATTTGCAACAGACAGTGAGAGGGAGAGACAGAGAGAAAGGTCTTCTGTTCACTGATTCACTTTCTAAACGACTACTATGGCCAGAGCTGTGCCAATCCAAAGCCAGGAGCCAGGAGCTTCTTCCGGGTCTCCCATGTGGGCGCAAGGGCCCAAGGACTTGAACTATCTTCTACTGCTTTCCCAAGCTGTAGCAGAGAACTGGATTGGAAGAGGAGCAGCCAGGACTAGAATCGATGGCTAGATGAGATTCCGGTGCCGCAGGTGAAGGATTAACCTACTGCGCCACAGCAACAGCCCCCATAGTCTATATTTTTAAATGATACTAGGTTGGCCGGCGCCATGACTCACTAGGCTAATCCTCCACCTGCGGCGCCGGCACCCCAGGTTCTAGTCCCGGTTGGGGTGCTGCATTCTGTCCCGGTCTCTTCCAGCCCAGCTCTCTGCTGTGGCCCAGGAGTGCAGTGGAGGATGGCCCAAGTGCTTGGGCCCTGCACCTGCATGGGATACCAGGAGGAAGCACCTGGCTCCTGGGTTTGGATGGGCACAGCACACTGGCCGTAGCAGTCATTTGAGGGGTGAACCAATGGAAGGAAGAGCTTTCTCTCTGTTTCTCTGTCTCTCTCACTGTCTAACTCTGCCTGTCAAAAAAAAAATTTTACTAGTCATCATGTTGGTTACATGATATTGCTGGGGAGATCAATGGTACAAGGTTAAAGAGCTCAAAAAATGCCAAAATTATTTTAAAATGTCCAATATTATATCTGATATAGAATTATATGTCACTTATTATTTTTATCTATCTAAGTATTTAAAAACTATCAATGATTTGGCACAGAGACTAACAATCTCTGTCCTTGAGGAAAACATCAGACTAATTTTTTCATACAATCTGAAATTTGACTCATTCTGCATGCAGTTTCTTGAAAGATGAATGAACAGAGCCATGTGCCAAAAGGAAACAAATCAAAGTTCAAAACAGGGCCAGAATAAGCTCCCTCTTCAGTTGCTTCCATTCTCAGCTGGGTTCGAAGAACACAAAAAACTGAACAAATCATACACTGCTCTTAGACTGTTGGTTCTCCATTGTGTACCAAGATAGCCTAGCTCTTGTTTGCATTTCAATCAATTCAGATGAAACAGTACATCCAGAAAACAGAGGAAATGTATGAGATGATCAGTCCTAGAAAGATGAGTCTTCATTTAAATCATCAGTCTGCATTTCCTAATGATAGATGAGAGATCAGAAATCTTCAGCCAAATCATGTTCAATAGAAATACAGAGAATGGGTTTTAGGCCAAAGATCTGAGCTAATCTTTGGTTTCCATAGGCCAATTAGCTCTGAAAGTTCAGCATGTATAGCTTCAGCTGCAGGATTCATAACTCCATATCCTCCTGGGCTCCATTCACAGGGATTCTATGTTGGTAAGTCTGAGGGGAAGCCCGGAATTTGTTTGGCAAACCAGCTCACAGAAGATGCTAATGGCTTTAATGCATAGCCATACTTTAAGGAGCACTACCATACACTGGCTCTGGTTCTGAAATTGGCCATCTTTGTGGACTGGGACCACATGACAATTCAGCTGTAATAACAAATAAGTCGCAAGGAAGAACCCTAGAAAAAGTTGAGAAACATGCATTAAAAATGAATCTCAAAATCCTTTTGTAATATAGTTACTGAAATCCACCCTGTAAACACTGATTTTCTAGCTTTAGTTTTGTGACACACTAGGTTATCTCCAATTATCTCCAGGGGTGATATAACAGTTTCACAAAATTAATTTTACTCCACTTTAATTTAACAAGGTTCACATCTGGAAAATGAATGCAGAATTTGTTGGTTGGAGTGAAAGTAAAGAACAGCTGAATCCATTAACTCTGCTCCTATAACCTAAAGCTCTTTGCTTAATTTTGTTAAATTCATTAAGGATTTTGCTTTTAACTCGGACCTTCTGCCTCATTCTAATAGAGTGGCAAAATGCTATGGTCAAGTTGCAAACTATTTATGGAAGGGTAATTATAAATATGTAAAGACTCTGATGAACCTAGTAACAGGCAGTGGCAGGGGTGGCATCATCACTCTGTGGTTACAGAGATAGATGACTTACACGTCCTTCCTTTTGCTAACATATTAGCTTCCAAAATGAGTTATTAAAAATGAAAATGATAGCTCTTTAAAGCTGATGACTTATCTCTATTTATCGTCAGGTTAGTGGAAAATTTTTAAAAGAATATACATTTTTCTCCCAAATGGCCAAAAATCTTTCTAGATGCATTTATAAAACAAGATTTCCAAGACTCATTCCAACAAAAAAGCTTCTTTTAAATATAGGATAAAGCATTAAGTATTTTCCCTCAATATGTTGATGCAGCTAGATATGTTTTCTAATATACAATCTGTTTTATGACTCAAGTTATAAAATAAATGCCTACACCCTTTTTACCATAATGCTGTGAGTCATAAGGTTTACATAGTGGCAGAAAAGATTTTTTCTGTCTTAAAATGCTCAAATACTTCAAGGGAGACAAGGTTAATATCTACATAGAAAAGTACAAGTCAAACTGCCCGACACTGACTAGTATCTCAACAGGAATGCAAAATGGGGTTATTACTGTGGATTGGCAGGGTATTGGAAAGCTACTTGGAGCGCAGGGAACTTCCACTGAACCCTTTTCAATGAGAACAATTTTCATGACGAAGGCAGAAAGGCAGAATATCCTGTGAGCAAAGGCTAGAGACAAGAACTCAAAATGAATGTGTGTCTATGTGCACACATGCGTGTGTTGGGGCGGGGAGGAGGGTAGAGAGAGCCTACTGTTTCCATAAAGTGAAGCTATTGGCCATACAGTAGGAGAAACAGTTTAGGAAAGGATAAATACAAATTACAGAAAGTTCTAAAACCAAGGCAGAAGAATCAGGAAGCGCCAAAATAGGCAATAGAGAGCCATAGCAGATATTATACAATGGTAATGCCATGTTGTCTATTTTTTAAAACCAATTCATTTTTTAATGATTTATTTATTTATTTGAAAGGCAGAGTTAGAGAGGGGATGGAAAGACAGCGAAATCTTCCATCCGCTGGTTCACTCCCCAAATGGCTATAACGGCCTGGGCGGGGCCAGGCTGAAGCCAGAAGCTAAGCTTTTTTCAGATCTCTCATATGTGCAGGAGTGCCCCAAGCACTTCATCCATCCTCTGCTGCTTTCCTAGGTGCATGAGCAGGGAGATGGATCAGAAGTAGAGCAGGCAGGACTCAAATTAGCACCCATATGGGATGTAGGCAACCCAGGCAGCAGTGGCTTTACCCACTAGGCCACAATGCCAGCCCCTGTCCATTCTTTTTTATCAGCCTAGTATAATGTAGATGTCGAAGAGATACAGACAAATTCAAAACTCATTCTGAGAAAATACAGGCAAGAAATACAAATGTATTGGGTAAAGAAATACATATTAAAAACATTACAGTAATCAAGTATGTCAGGGAGGGGTAAGCCACAACAACTAAAAAAAAAAAAAAATATGAACCAGAGAAAGTTCTTTGCTGTCTCTTGAAGTAGGAAGTTATCCCTGCATATAGAGTTACTATACATATTTAAAATATATACATATGTAAGCATATATCTATATATGTACTGTATTTGTCAGCTTTTGGCTACTACAGTAAAAAGCCTAACACAAGCTACTTATAAAGGAAGGAAGTGGATTTTTGTCAATGGTTTTGGATAGTCACAGTCCTTGATAAGGCAAGTCCCACTGGTGAGGCCTGAGGATAGCAACAGAGAAGCAGGTGAGCAGGAATGATCACAGGATGAGCCAGGATGCAGAATGGCTGGGCCTGGTGTATACAACAAGCCCTCTTGCAAAAACTGCCTTCTAAAGGCTCTCCCACAAGGACCCAAGCACCTCCAACAAGGTCCCACCTTTAACCACAATTCAGTCGTTTCCACACTCTTAGTACAATTGACATGTAACTTCGAAGTTTAATGTTCACATGAATTCAGAAGCCAAAACCCTGTCCAAAGGATAGCATGTGTGTGTGTGTGTGTGTGTGTGATGTAATTTGTGAGAAAATCAATATTCATCAAATCTAACTTTATAAGACACACAGTACTGAAGGAGTTGAAAGCAACATATTAATGGGGCTTGCACTGTGGCTTAGCAGGTAAAGCCACCGCCTGCAGTGCCAGCATCCCATATGGGCACTGGTTCAGGTCCTGGCTGCTCCACTTCCGATCCAGCTCTCTGCTAAGGCCTAGGAAAGCAGTGGAAGTTGGTCCAAGTCCTTGGGCCCCTGTACCGGCGTGGGAAACCTGGAGGAAGCTCCTGGCTCCTTGCTTCAGATCAGTCCAGTTCTGGCCATTGCTGCCAACTGGAGGGTGAACCAGTGCATGGAAGATTCTCTCTCTCTCTCTCTCTCTCTCTCTCTCTCTCTCTCTCCCCCACTCTCTCTCTCTCTCTCTACCTCTCCTTTTCTCTACTCTCTCTCTCTCTCTCTACCTCTCCTTTTCTCTCTGTGTAACTCTTTCAAACAAATAAATAAATCTTAAAAAAAAGAAAGAAAGAAAGAAAGAAAGAAAGAAAGAAAGAAAGAAAGCAACACATTTACTTACAGCTTCTCAGATCACAGGCCCTTACAAAAAAGAAAAAGAATGGAAGGAAAAGGAAGTCACCTATAATGTGTCATGAATAAAACAGAGCTGTGTCTAACTTCTATTTTCCATCAGTAATTTATTTAATAAATACTTAACGGGGATCTACCATGAACAAGCCATTGCACGAGGTGCCATGGACAAGTCAAGCTCAGCTATAACTTCCCCAAGCACCACAAATCCTTAAGAATCTGCCCTGCCCTTTGCAGCAGTCAGGAAATTGAAAATCAAGTGCCTAAGGGAAATCACTGTACTCTTAACAATAACAAAATCGCTTTATCCTTTACTAAACAAAGTTTGAATTACAAGTTGACAAGAAAAGAAGGAATTTTCCTGAAAGGGAAAAGTTTCTACTCTTACAATTCCCTTTCATAAAAATCTCCATGTAAGGAGTTTATACTACAGCTTTTGTAGTTCAAAATGATGTAATCAAACCAGGTGTTGATTACAGAAAAGAAAAGGGAAGGAGACAGGGCATGCTTAATCTTTTCCTGGTGTTTTCCTTTCAGTAAGAGAAGCACACATTTTCTCCAGTTCATTATAAAACCTGATAGCACTTAACATGTTTAAACTCATACTTCATTTAAATGAATGCATTGTGATTATTATAATGAAGCTCCTACCTGAAATCTACCATATATGCTGAAACCAATTGTGTTTCCTTATTTTGTTCTGTAGCCACCTAAACTACAATAGGTCAAAATGCCTTTGGGCATGCACAAATCCATGTCCACAAATCTAAATGGCAAAAGCAAATAAATGAATGAACCTGTGAGGAGACTCTCATCATTTCTACTTTTTCCAACCCACGGCCTGGTTATATAGGAAAAGTACAGAAAAATAGGGGATTTTCATAGTGTTTTGAAATTGTAGATATTCACTGGTTGGGAAGCTGAAAATCAACCTTGTTTGCCAAAAGACATACTGAATGGAATTATTAGTATAAAATTTTTATATCTACTGCTCTGTAGTGGTCCAAATTGTCTTTAAGTTATGAGACTTTTCTAGAATAAAAAAACTAGTATTTGAACATGCTGATTAAATAGACAACAAAACAAACACACAAAGAATTAAAAAGAAATGTCCTAATACTGAACTGAATAAATTCTACCTGAAGAATTTTCAACACAAAACTCCATAACATATGATGCAAGAATAAGCATGACAGTTTATCTACTTGGCTCTCATTGGTTATTAAAGAAAAGAAAATAGCAGTGGCTGATACTAAATTCTAAAAACAAAACTCCAAATATCCTTAAAAATATCTTTCTTTTGTCAAATGAAAGCACAGCAATGCTGAAAATGGCTTTATTGCAGAGAAAAAAGTTTAGAACACCACTTTAAATCTCCCATCTTTTCTTTTGTGTTTTTTTTTTAAAGATTTATTTATTTAATTAAAATCAGAGTTACACAGAGAGAGAGAGAGGTATTCCACCCGCTGGTTCACTCCCCAACTAGCCACAAAGGCCAGAGATGCACCAATCGGAAGCCAGGAGTCAGGGGCTTCTTCCAGGTCTCCCACAGAGGTGCAGGGGCCCAAATACTCGGGCCATCCTCTACTCTTTTGGGCCATAGCAGAGAGGTGAACAGGAAGCAGAGCAGCTGGGTCTGGAACCAACACGCACATGGGATGTCAGCACTATAGGCGGTGGCTTTACCCGCTACATCACAGCGTCAGCCCCAAAATCTTCCATCTTTTCAATAAGTAAATTTTCATGTTAAAACCCCGTGTTGAACAATGTTATATAAAAAACTGTAACATGTTACATCTCAATCTGTAGACACTTTAAAGTATTTGAAGTAATTTTTTAAGGATGATCCTATGAAGTAAAGTGTTCAAAATTCAAATTAAGATGCTTCTCATTTTGCTGTATGTCATTCTGAACTACAATTAAATAATGGAACAATGGTATCTGTTTTATCCTGTTTGGACAAACTGATGTTAAACCATAATACCTCACGAGTAGTACATGCCTACTGCAACTCTTGTTTCACTTTCCAAATACTCAGGGTTTAAAACAGAGCAGACTGCACTTTTGATAACATCTGCTACAACAAATAACAAAAAAAGAGTGTGAAGTCTGATGAATGTTTAAACAGAACATTTTTTATGGATCAGCTAAATCTTTTCTGCTTTTTAATTAAAAGTAAAGAAAATGGAACTTAATTATCCTGTAAAGATTAGCTTGTGGGCATCTTCCTGTAAATTACTTCTAATTGAAAGCAAATTGTCAAGTGACATTCAAAGTACTGTCCTTTAAAACACAGCTGTTCTACTGCTGATTTCAGTGCATTGCAATGTTTCTTGTTACAATGTGGCATATTTGAATATTTTAACAATTTCACTAACTTTGTATAGATTTCCATTTAACATATCTTAATCGCATTTCTTCCTGTAAAAAAAGTTGGCATCGTTAAGAGATCTGCAGCATCTTGAACTACCCTATCACAATTGCTCTGCCCTGAGGTTTACTTTTTGTTTGTTTGCTTGAAGTACCACCACATCTGGACAGCAATGGTTCAGGAAGCGGTTACTTACACTCATTAGACCACCTTGACAATCCTGCTCATTGTGATACCTGAGTAAAGACGCCAGTTTACTGACATTTCAAAATACAATAAAAGTTCAAGTGAAACTCACACTAGAAACTGAAAACAAGAAATATTTCATGATTTGGCACTCCAACATCAGTTTTTAAAACGAACACTAAAACACAATAAAAAGATAGCTAACAATGGAGTTCTGATGCTAGATTTTAATAGGAAGACCAATAACAAGCAAACAACAGCTCAAATTGCATTAAGTCACTAAAACATGTCTCTGCTTCTACCCATTCACAGATATAACTATGCACCAACCACTGCACATTAATTATTATTGTCTAGAACTGTACTAAGTTCTGGAGACATAACAAGAAAAAAAAACTGTGGACAGAGTTCTATTCTAATGGACATCACACTGCAGAAGAAGGGGGAAAACTATCTCAGTTTTGGGAGTCAAGGAATGTTTGGGTTCCTGGGTATAAGGGTGCTGAAAACAATCTAACAAATAAAAACCCAAGCCTGTAAGGGAGTGCCCTGAGGTGATTATTAGTGCTTTGAAGAAAAATAAATCACTGTATGGTGATAATCAGTTTCAAAGAAAGGAGACATGACTGTATGTGGTGGCAGGCAAGGTATCTATACAAGGTTGATATCAAGAGAGCCCAGACTTAATTATGGAGTGAGAGGAAGACCCCAAAACAGTGCCTTATGAGAATATAATGGCGCACCCCTCCAAAGAATTAGGAAAGGCTCTGGGAAAAAGAAATTTGAGAGTTCAGGAAAAAATGAGAAAGGCCAAAGTTAAGAAGGTAAAAGTTTATTAACCATAATGTTTGAAGATTTCCATTTTTGCTTAGATGGTAACGTGATTAACATTTTTCTCCAGAGTAAAATAATCTATATGAGTTGATCTACCTATAGCTGACTGATTAAATAGGTAAGTAGGTAGACAGGCAGACAGGTAGACACACAGATAAGGTTCAAGCATTAACATTACAAGATTTAAAAAAAAAAAAAAACAGAGAGAGAAAGATATTCTGTAACAATGCAGGAATAAATGCTAACCACAAGTCATGGTTTGCTTTTAATGGCAATATTCACAGAAATTGGAAAGGGATAACCAAAAGCAAAATTATGAGTCATCTTATTTGCTTCTGCACAAACAAATCAACATATCCACTTACTGAAAGAGAAAAAAAAAAGCTAAAACAAAGGTGGAGAAATGAGAATCTCTCAATTTTATTTTTGTGTGTTTGTTAGTTTTTTTAAATCATGTCAAAAGAACTGAAAAACAAAGTGGAAAAAAGGGACTATTGTCTGGAATTGTTTTCAAATTACAAGAAATGCAATTCCTTAGTCCTGCATTGTTCAATGCAATTCCTTAGCACTGAAACTAAGCGGGCTTGTGTACTGCGAGTATCACAAATACTGTTAATTATCTTTAACAAATACACTGAAGGGGGATTTATAAAACTGTACCCAGGGCCAACATGTGGTATAGTGAGTTAAGCTGCCACCTGCAATATCTGTACACCATGTGCGTACCAGCTCAAGTCCCAGCTGCTCTACTTCTGATCCGGTTCCCTGTTAAGGGCCTGAAATTCAGTGGAATATGGCCCAAGTGCTTGGGCCCTTACCAACCACGTGGGAGACCTGGCTAAAGCTTCTGGCTCCTGGCTTTGGCTGGTTCAGCCCTGGCCATTGTGGCCATCTGGGGAGTGAACCAGCCGGTGGAAGACACTGCATGTCTGTGTGTGTATGTGTGTGTGTCCTTCTCTCTCTGTAATTGACTTTCAAATAAATTATTTTTAAAAAACAAACTGTCCTAGTATTCACATAGATTTTTTTCATTTTCAATTATCTTTATATAGAGAAGATCGATTTAATATATATTAAAAACATTTCATCAGTTTGCACCGACACAGAAACACAAAGTGTAAAATACTGTTTCAGCACTAGCTATAGCATTACTTCACATTGGACAACACATTAAGGACAGAGATCCTACATGAGGAGTAAGTACAGAGTGACTCCTGTTGTTGACTTAACAGTTTGACACTCTTGTTTATGGCATCAGTAATTTCCCTAGGCTCTAGTCATGAGTTGCCAAGGCTATGGAAGCCTTTTGAGTTCACCGACTTCGATCTTATTCCGACAGGGTCATAGTCAAAGTGGAAGTTCTCTCCTCCCTTCAGAGAAAAGTACCTCCTTCTTTGATGGCCCTGTTCTTTCCACTGGGATCTCACTCGCAGAGTTCGTTCGTTCTTTCTTTCTTTCTTTCTTTCTTTCTTTCTTTCTTTCTTTCTTTCTTTCTTTTTTTTTTTTTTATTCCCAGAGTGTCTTGGCTTTCCATGCCTAAAATACTCTCATGGGCTCTTCAGCCAGATCCAAATGCCTTAAGGGCTGATTCTGAGGCCAGAGTGCTATTTTGGACATCTGCCCTTCTATGAGTCTGCTGTGTATCTAGCTTCCCATGATGGATTGTTCTCTCCCTTTTTGATTCTATCAGTTAGTATTAGCAGACACTAGTCTTGTTTGTGTGATCCCTTTGACTCTTAGACCTATCAGTGTGATCAATTGTGAACAGAAATTGATCACTGGGACTAGTGAGATGGCATTGGTACATGTCACCTTGATGGGATTGTAATGGAATCACCTGGCAAGTTTCTAACTCCACCATTTGGGGCAAGTCCGATTGAGCATGTCCCAAATTGTACATCTCCTCCCTCACTTATTCCCACTCTTATATTTAACAGGGATCACTTTTCAGTTAAAATTTAAACACCTAAGAATAATTGTGTGTTAATTACAGAGTTCAACCAATAGTACTAGAATAAAAAAAATACTAAAATGGATAAAGTATTACGTTGTACATCAACAGTCAGGACAAGAGCTGATCAAGTCACTGTTTCTTATAGTGTCCATTTCACTTCAACAGGTTTCCCCTTTGGTACTCATTTAGTTGTTGCTGATCAGGGAGAACATATGATATTTGTCCCTTTGGGACTGGCTTAATTCACTCAGCATAATGTATTCACATAGATTCTAACTGCAACTGTTACCATGCTGAAAATTCTTATTTTAAAGGCATATAATGAGAGAAACAACTATATTTAAATTGTTTAAATATCGATAAACTGTGCTTTCAAACTTAAAATGTTATTTTTCTTCTTAAAAATTTTATTTGTTGAAAGGCAGAGTTACATAAAGAGAAGGACACACACACACAAGAAAGAGACACACACACAGAGAGAGAGAAACACTAACCCTCCATCCACTGGTTCACTCCTTAAATGGATGCAGTAGCCAGGGCTAGGCCAGGTCAAAGCCAGGAGCTTGGAATATAATCTGAGTTTCTCACATGAATGGCAGGAGCCCAAGTACTTGGCATTAGCAAGCAGCTGGATGGGAAGTGGAGCAGCCAGAACTTGAACCTGCACCTGTAAGGATATGAGCATCCCAGCCAGTGGTTTAATCTATAGCACCCTGTTGGCCCCTAAAATGTCATTTTTCTGGAGAAATAATTAAATCATTAAGTTGTGCACAAACTAAACACAATGTATGTAGCCAAAGCTTAATCTCAGAAAGAAATGCATTACATTTTGAATTAAGCTCATCTTTAAAAAGTTCTACAATTTAGTGTCTTCCTCCTTTCAGCACACAGCCTCCTGAAGAGTTTGTTAGCACCCAGATTCCTGGGCCCTACCCATCAAGATTCTGAATCTTTAAATCTGGAGTGTGGGTCAGGGATATGCTTTTTAAGGAGCTCCCAGGACATGCTGGTGCTTCTAGGTCTCTGAAGAATGTTTTTTTTTTTTTTTTTTTTTTTTTTTTTTTTTTTTAGTTAAACATTTCATCGTCATCCCATATTGGAATGACTGGGTTCAAGTCCTGTTCTGTTTCCAATTCTGGCATTGCTGTTAATGTGTACTCGGGGAGGCAGCAGGTGTTGACTCAAGTCCTTGTTTCCTCGCCACGCACTTGGGAGACCCAGATGAATACCAGGCTGCTGGTTCACCCTGGCCCAGTACCAGCAGTTGTGCACATCTGGGGAGTGAACCGAGTCATGGAAGATTCCTGTCTCTGTTTCTCACCCTACCTTTCAAATAAACAGGTGAATAAATACAAATTTTAGGCCAAAACAAAGCCACAGAGAGATACCATTTCATACCCACTAGAGTGGAAGAAAGGAAGGAAGCACGAAAGGAGAGAGGGAGGGAGAGAACGAGGTAGGGAGGACAGACAAGGGGAAAGGAGAAAGGGAAAAAGTCTTGCTGTGTTGGTAAAGATATGAGGGAACCTTGACACATTGCTAGCGAGCATATGAAATATCAAAAAAGAGTTTACTGTGGAAAAGAGTTTGGTGAGTCTTCAACAAGTTTAACAGAAATACCAGGTGATTCAACAAGTCCTATGCTAGAAACATCCCTAAAAGACCTGAAAATGGGTATTCAGATAAATATTTTTACACAAGTGTTCAGTGGCACTGTTTACAACAACCAGAGTGGAAATGATTCAAACTTCCATCAGTGGATGAATACACAAAGTATGATATATCCACACAATGGACGATTAGTCATAAAAAGGAATGGACACTTGTTATAATATGGATGGACTGCAAACACACACTAAGTAGAATCAGCCAGCCACAACAGGTCACACATTGTGTCACTCAATTTGTGTGAAACATGCAAAACAGGTAAATCCATAGGCACATACAGCAGATTACTAGTTATTTAGATCTGAGTAGAGGGTAAAACAGGAATGACTATTTATTGTGCATGTGGTTTCCTTTTGAGTAATGAAAATATCCTGGAACTATATAGAGATGATGGTTGTACAACATGTAAATATACTAAGTGCTACAAAATTGTATGCTTTTAAAAAATTTCTCCATTTAATGAACACTGAAGTTTCATTTTTAACTAAAAAAATGGAACCACTTTATCCAAAGTGAGAAGTGGCCCCCCATTTTTTAATTGTAATAATTCTAACACACATTTTTAAGGACACAAATATTTGGTTCAGGGAATAAAGACATTTCTTTTATATTAAATATCTCAGATATCATAATTCACACTGTTATTCAGCAATGTTATACATAATCCAACTTTTAAAAAATTGTTATTTATTTGAGTGACAGAGAGGGAGAGAAAGAGAGGGAGGGAGGGAGGGAAAGAGAGAGAGAGAGAAAGAGAAAATGAATGACTCTCCTGTCTATTGGTTCACTACCCAAATGGCCACAACAACTGGGACTGGATCAGGCTGAAGTCAGGAGCCAGAAACTCAACTGGAATCTCTCAAGTTGGTGGCAGGGATCTAAGAACCTGAGCTACCACCTGCTGCTTGCCAAGGTACAAATCAAAAAGAAGCTGGAGTCCACAGTTGAGCAGAGACCTAAACCAAGGCACTCCGATACACAATGTGGAAGTTCCAACCAGCAATCCTAACCACTATGTCAAATGTCCACCCTTCTAAGACAAATTTATAACTTAAATTGAACACAAGTCAGGATCTTTAAGTAAAAAGTTGAATTTACACCTAAATCTTCTACCTCAATTGAATGCATATTTCACAACTTTGACAAAGATAAAATATAGTAATCGTTATATTAGGAAAAATATTCAACTTTATAGCCTCCAAAAGTCATGAATGAATGAATGAATGAATGGTGTACCAACAAGCTAAAATAGCCATTATGGTAACAAATTATTTTCTGTTTCTAAAATCAATTAGCCTAGTCTACCATGTTTTACTGCCCACTCACTACACTGGGAAAACAATCTTTCCCTTCTTCCTACATTTCCTTCAATTTTCACTTTGAGACTCAGTCAATGTAAAGCGCTCCTATCAAACTTCAATCTACAGCACTTTATCCCTTTATTAATCCGATTATTTCTTATATGAATATTTTCACTACTAACGTAATTCAGAAACCTCAGCATACAATCTTCTGTCTTCTTTGTGACCTCAGAGCATCCACAGAAAACTCATGAGGAGCACATGACCAGGTTTCCTTCTGTTTCCTGGTCCAGGAAACCATTATGGCACACCTAAACTGCTTTAACACACTCCCAGGTGAGTGCCTTCAGGCGTTGGATAACCCTGCTCCAAAACTTACCTTGATATCCTAGAATTAAGGTATTCTAGAATTTCTAAGGAGCTAGGAGGAACTCTTAATGTCCAATGCCAAAACTAGAAATTTTTTTTTGTCTTTTTTGTCTTCTTTTCTGCCTCATCAGCTAAAAAGTATATATTCTTTAATTAAGTAATCTTACTGCTTGAAATTTATCATTTGAGAAAAATTTAAAAGAAGCATATAACTATTTGTACTAATTTAGTCCTTTCAGGGTTAGTTAAAAAATTGAGCACAATCCAAATGCCTTAAAATAAAACGTTAAAATAAATTACTGCAAGTCAGCTGAGAGGAACTACAGTAAAAAATTAAACCAAAAATCAAGACCTCATAGGAATATGGGAATAATTTTTTATTAGCACAATAAAATTATATAAAATTATATCTATTTTGCCATGGCATACATATCATATAAAAGTATAGAAAATTGAAAATAACCAATGTATCCTAGAAGAGTATTTTTGTTTCTATTATTTTTGAAATAAATTGGTATCTAAATACATCAAATCCAGATTTCATACCTTCTATATCTTCCTCTCTGAACATAAACAATGCAAGCAATGTGTTTTATGATTTACAATTATGATACAGATTTTCTAGGAGGTCTTAAATAATTGTAAATTCATTACATTCACCTTAAAGTGAACATAAACTCTCCATTGGGAATTTCAGCAAAGGCTGTAATAAAACAGTTTCCGGATAACCATCAGTTAAGTTCAATTAACAAACTATCCCAAGCTTCATTCCAAATTCTACTTCGTATTGTGTTCAGGGATACCTAAGAGTAGATGGGCTTTGTTGTCACTTTCTTTGTTACAAGGTTTGTATACAATTATAGACCACATTACTCAGGCCCTCAGAACTGAATGAGAATGGGGAGGCTGAAGGATAGGTCATTCCTTTGAAAAGGAATGTCTTCCAGTTATTTTTCTTTCTTGCTATATTGAATTTTCATTTGGATCTTACTATGGATAAATAAAAGCCAGAAGAGTTTTCCAAGAGTGACTTATTCTCATTTCAGAATTCCGACATTTAAAAAAAATATAGTACTAATCAATTAATATTAAAGCATTCAAAGACTTTGCATGTCTACCAAATAATAGGACAGCCATATAGAGGGACAATTTAAACCCAGGCTTCTGTGGCTCATTTATCATCTTTTTCTGTATTCCCATAACAGTTCTTTGGAACTCAGTAAGAAGATAAATGGATCCCTGAGAAACAAATATTTACAAACCTTTTGAAAAATGCTTTTTAAGTAGGAAAGGAAATATTCAATTATCTATGGTGATCATATGAGAATTCACAAAAAACGGTCAAGAAGAGTGTGTGCTGCTCAACCTCATAACCATTTTTAAATAAAACTGAACAATTCTAGATTTCAAACTTAAAAATGAAATTCTAAATCCTAGTTGTATTTTTACATAATTAAAAAGGAGATGCTAACTTCTATCTTTAATCAGTTATCTAATGAGTGGATTACCTAATTATTGGTCTACTGTTGTGCCTTGCTGTTCCACCCTGAAAAACTGGACAGGAGGCAAAATACAAAAGCACCTATGATAAATTCTAATCTCTGAATTTCATATGGTCACAGTACACATGAACTGTTAACATTTTTCCTCTTATCTGGGATAAAAAATACTTCTCATAAATAAAACAATAAAGTACCTAGAACACTGAATGACATAAATAATATCATATAGTTTTCATTTCACCTTGATTATATAGAAAAATCCATAGAGAAACAAACACATCAGCATTTGAACCACAACTTGGCATGATGAAAATCTGGTGCATCACATGGTGAAACACTACAGATATAACACCAGAGCTCTTCCCTGTCTTTCCTGGAAAAACAATGTAAATCCTAAAATGGCGGATTATAAGGTATGGGTTCTTATACAAATGACTTCATTAAAAAGTAAAATCCACAAATGCAAAGTATAGAATATTCATAATTACTTGTTGATAAACAATACTACTTTTGTTATTTTTTACTCTCTCCTTGGTCCTGACTACATGACTTTCTCTATCCATATATACCACGACGTGACATGCGAGGCTTCTAGAGCTAACAACATGTACAAGAACTGACAGAAGTACTTCTATCACTTGAACCTGTGATGACATTTAAAATATCAAACCCATACACACACACATACACACACACACACACCATCTCAATGTTCTCATAATTCGAGAGGATATTTCAGAAAAATTGTTCACTAATATTTCACTACAATAATCACTGGAGTAGCCTGTGACATAAACATAACCCTTGGTATGTTACTATTTTTTATCATTTTTTTCTGTTAGTATTTTTAATATGGTAAACATGTTCAAGAGGGCTGATAGGGTTTTCCCAATCCAAAAATGAATGACAATGACAAGTTACTAATTTAAAATTTAAACACTTGAATAACCTGGAGGGGTTTAAAACCAAAGCTGTCAGAAAATATAATGGGATGGAAATTGCTCAAACTGTGTAAAAGGGCAAACATGATGGCATGTACCATGTCTCTGAATAAAGTGCATGTGTGTTCCATGGCACCTTTGGGGTTATGTGTGTCACTGCTGGTTTGGGATGCCACTCACTCTCTCCTGTACTTGCTACCTACTACTAAATGTTACAACCTTTAGTCATCACATTTGAAATAAAACCTCTCAATGACAAGAGAAACACTGTTCTCTGAACTGGTCCTTGGCTGAGTTTTCACCCATTTCATATTGAATTTGCATTTATTTTTCACATTAAGGTTTACTGATGTATCTTACAAACTCCATACAACAAAAGTAAAATAAATCTGTGAAACTATACCAACTCTAAGCTAAATCTCACAAGCTATGAAAATACACTGTTTTGGCCGGCACCACAGCTCACTTGGCTAATCCTCCACCTGTGGTGCCGGCACCCCAGGTTCTAGTCCCAGTTGCTCCTCTTCAAGTCCAGCACTTTGCTGTGGCCTGGGAGGGCAGTGGAGGATGGCCCAAGTGCTTGGGCCCTGCACCCACATGGGAGACCAGGAGGAATCACCTGGCTCCTGGCTTCGGATCAGCGCTGCACCGGCGGTAGCGGCCATTTTGGGGGTGAACCAATGGAAAAGGAAGACCTTTCTCTCTCTCCTCTCTCTCTCTCTAACTCTGCCTGTCAAAAAATATAAATTAAAAAAAAAAAGAAAATACACTGTTTTTATTCACATCAGTGACAGGAAGTTTATTTCCTCTAGACTTTTAATCCATAACCAGCACACTGGACTTTTAAGGCTAAAATAATCATCACACTTAGATACACACAGTATTCTCAATAAGTTGTCTGATGACTAAAGATTTTCAGAGTGTTTAATAGTACAACAAATTGTCTAGAGTTTCAAAAACATGCTTTCTCAAAAGCCACAGATTTAATTATCATGGCTCTTCATTGAAAGCTGAATGGCAGTCCCCTGCTGATGGCATCTGGCTTCCTGATACCGAAAGTCAGGTAGAAACCAGGGCTCAGAACAGACTAACACCTACTGAATGCTTACGGCCCAGACCTGTATGAGGGAATTCCCTCTCCATGATCTCTTATGAGTCACGGAATCCCTCCATTTTGCAACAGAATCCCTTTCCTTGACAAAATGTAGCTCTCAAAACCAATCCAAATAGTGGCTCTGCCAATTTCAATGTGACCCAAAACAATGTCATCTTAAAAGACATTAATTATACTTGTCCCACATAAAATAGGGAAATATAGATACAAAATAAGGCAATTAAATTAGATGTACAAAACATGCCTAACAGATTCCATAGTATGCATGAGAGTTCTCAATAAAGTTTAATTCCTTTTCCAGAAATAATATGTAATACACACATATATTTATCTTAAGTGCATATTACTGACACCCAAGAGATATGTTGAATGAACAAAACAAATTCGTATAGTATTCTCCTATTAAATATATTTCCATATTTAACACGGATGCCAAGAACTAATGCTATTCACTTACTTACTCCAGTAAATATGCCATCATAATTTTTTCCATGTTCAAGAGAAATCAGCCAACTACTTGTAAATTTCAGTGTGTTTATATACCAAGTATTAGTTGAAATACTTAAATGCTAAAGTTAGAGGAAAAAGAATATTTAGAAACATTGTATAAAAGCCTAACAGTAAAACTGATGTTTAAAAATAAGTGAAAAAAAGAAAACAGCACACACCATAGAATGATGGAATCACCAAAAACCATTTGAGAGAATAAGGTCTACATGCTAAATGCACATGGAATTTAAGAATTTTATTACATAAAATTTGCATTTCCCATTCATCTAATACACCAATCAACAGTGGAGACACAGGAAGGGAACTAGATTTGATCTGTTATTCTTTTCCACACCAGTTAAGTTTAAACAAGTTGGAGAGCATTTTTCCCCTTAAGCCAATCTGCTGGATAAGAGACAGATTACACCACCTACTAGCTAGCCCTATGCCTGCAGGAGCTCCCACAATCTTCAGGAAGCACGAATTTTCCTTGACGCTAGAGATGATGCACCATGGTGCCAGTGCTGTGGCACAGTGAGTAAAGCTGCAACACCCCATAAAGGCACTGGTTAGAGTTCAGGGCTGCTCCTCTTCTGTTCCAGCTCCCTGCTAAGGTGCCTGGGAAAAAAACAGAGGATGGCCCAAGTACCTGGGCCCCCTGCACCCATGTGGGACACCAGGAAGAACCTCCAGGCTCCGGATGGCTTCAGATCTGCCTAGCTCAGGCTGCTGAAAACATCTGATGAGTGAACCAGCAGATGGTATCTGTCTCTCAATCTCTCTCTCTTTGCCTTTCAACTAAATAAATAAATCTTACAAAAAGAGAGAGAGAGATGATGTATCGTGGCAAGGAATTCACAGTCAAGGCACAACTCTTTCCCATGTTATGTTAGAAATCATAGAACATTTTTGAAAAAAAAAATCCCAATAAGCTAGAGATGTCAGTACAGAATTATGCTCAGCGTGTCTGCCTTCCAAAGATGTAAAGAAGAATATAATTAAACTTTGACAAAAAGATGCAGAGACTAAGTTGTTTTTAAAAGACAGAAAAAGTTCAAATTGTATGAGGGTAGATAACTTTTTTTTTTTTGACAGGCAGAGTGGACAGTGAGAGAGAGACAGAGAGAAAGGTCTTCCTTTGCCGTTGGTTCACCCTCCAATGGCCACCGCGGCTGGCATGCTGCGGCCAGCGTACCACGCTGATCCGATGGCAGGAGCCAGGTACTTATCCTGGTCTCCCATGGCGTGCAGGGCCCAAGCACTTGGGCCATCCTCCACTGCACTCCCTGGCCACAGCAGAGAGCTGGCCTGGAAGAGGGGCAACCGGGACAGAATCCGGCGCCCCAACCGGGACTAGAACCCGGTGTGCTGGCGCCGCAAGGTGGAGGATTAGCCTAGTGAGCCGCGGCGCCGGCTGGAGATAACTTTTTTACTACTGTTGATTAATAGAGGAATATTTCTTTAATAAATATCCCCAAAATGAGTCAGCTGGACTTGATGTCAAACTGAGCTTAATTTATGACATCAGGGAGGTTTTGTCACTGCATAAAAATGTGATGTCTTCATCATGTTAGCTTCCTAATCAATAAGATGTATGCATTATACAATCTTTTTATCTTTATCATTAGATTATAATACAAAAGAATGGTCTTCTTAGATTGGAAGTATCATAGTCATTGTTGTTTTAATTTTCTTATTGTTGTCTAATCATTTGTTAATTGATAATAAACATGTCCACACATGTTAAATTGTAAAAATGTTACATTTTATGTCAGCTCAGACTGTCCCACTACACTGCATATAATAATATAAAGTTGATAGTTTGGGCATCTTTCCATCTGTGTCACTTAGAGTCATGTCATATATACATATATATGGTTTAAATAAATAATTACATAGGCATTACATATGGATATTTGAAAAAGATCATGAAAATGAAATCAAAAGACAAGTTTATTTTATAATTTTTTTCTTTGTTTGAAAAAGAGAGAGAAACAGCATCTGTTCCCATTTACGTGTTCACTCCTGAAATGCCCACAACAACCAGAGCTGGAAAAAGCAGAAGCTGGGAGCTAGAAACTTAATCCAGGTCTCCTACATGGGTATCAGAAACCCAATTATTGAGTCAGAAACCCAATTATTGCTGCCTCCTAAGGACTGCATTAGCAGGAGGCAGGAGTCAGGCACCAGGGCCAGAAATCCAACCCAGGTACTCCAATGTAGATTTGGGCAGCTTAACTGGTATTTTAACCACCCACCCAATAAGTTTACTTTAGGATATGAAATGATTTTTAAATCCAAGTATATGAAGGATCTTCAAAAAGTTTCTGGAAAATGCATATTAGGAAAATCTATGGGGGCCGGCGCCGCGGCTCACTAGGCTAATCCTCCGCCTTGCGGCGCCAGCACACCGGGTTCTAGTTCCGGTCAGGGCACCGGATTCTGTCCCGGTTGCCCCTCTTCCAGGCCAGCTCTCTGCTGTGGCCAGGGAGTGCAGTGGAGGATGGCCCAAGTGCTTGGGCCCTGCACGCCATGGGAGACCAGGAGAAGTACCTGGCTCCTGCCATTGGATCAGCCTGGCCGCAGCGCGCCGGCTGCGGCGGCCATTGGAGGGTGAACCAACAGCAAAGGAAGACCTTTCTCTCTGTCTCTCTCTCTCACTGTCCACTCTGCCTGTCAAAAAATTAAAAAAAAAAAATCTATGTGTGGATTTCAAAAATGTACCAAAATCAATTTATCTTTTAATTCCATTTTCCATGAACCTTTGAAGGATCCTGTATGTTCAACTATATCCATTTATACTTATCTATATATATAAACTCACTAATACCAAGTACATATAAATGTAAACTGTCACTTAGCAAATTACAATTGTTAAAAACCTGACAATTATTCCCAGCTTAACTTCTTGCATGATCTTAATAGGGATGGGTATTTGGTGCAGAGGTTAGAACAACACTTGAAACACTCACATGCATTTGGGAGGCCTGATTCTAGACCTGGCTTGTCTCCTCCAACCCAGTTTTCTGCTAATATGTTTGAGCCCTAGGAGGGAGCAGGTGATGGCTCAAGTGCTTGGATCCTTGCCACCCACACGGGAACCCAGTATGAGTTCTTGGCTTCTAACTTTGGCCTTGCTCAGCCCCGGCTGTTGCAAGCGTCTAGGAAGTGAACCAGTAGATGGATGCCACTATGCTCCAGCCCCTTCTCTTTCTCCTTTCCAAAAAAGTGAAAATAAGTAAATAAAAATGTATACAGGTGAAACCCTAACATTGCCCGTGGCTGTTCCGTGGTGTGGCAGAAGGAGAAACAAAGAAAAAAGAACTAAAATTCTTGATTGAGTGTTGTTAAAAATCTATAAACTTTATATTTTATGAAAATATAAGACCAAGGGAAAATACTGCTTGAGCCCCTTCCAAGGGTTCTCAGAGCGCTTCTTTAGCTTCCTGGGAAGTTGGTTGTGCTGATACAGTAACAGTGATGAGGAGGATGAGGAGGATGAGGAGAAGGGGTTGGTAGGTAACAATGAAGTCTCCTAGAACTAAGAATCAGAGAAATTCAAAACATTCTAGGGGCCATCTAGAATATGAAAGCACTCAAGAACTCCAGAGTATGCACTAGCTGGAGGCTGAAGTCCAGAACTGGAACAGAGTATTGGATCCCGGGATTCTGATGTGGGATACAGACATCCTAACCTCTAGACCAAAAACACCACTCCTTTTGGTCTTTTCTAATTACCTAGTTTACAGTTACCTGCGTCCTTCCTGATAAAGATTCTTCCAGAAGTCTCTTGAAGCAACTCTGCTTAATTATTTGGTAATTTCTAGGAAAATATGGCAACTACTCACTCTTAGCTCATTACCCCTTATGGACTAAAGTTGTATGAATGATTCAACACAGATCATTAACCTGCCTTTTTCAAAGGAGATTCTGTCATTTTAACAAACATATGGGGCAGAAAGGTTAACTTCTCACTTAAATATGAAACAGCATTCTTTATAATCTCCATATTCATGAAAACAGAGCAAGAAGGCATCCAGTGTGGAGATGCCTTCAAAGAATACTGTCACCTTATCCCTTCCTATTTGAGAGGACAACTTAAAGTCTTCAAAAGCAAAAAAAAAATAATAATAATAATAACCTTTCTGCATCCAGAGTTTTGTTTTTGTCCCTGCCCTGAATCTTCTCCCTGAGCTAAGGTGCACATTTACCAATGCTAGAAAACTCCCAGGCCATCTCACTGAATCACCTACAGATGAGCAACAAGTAATATTTTCCAAAAAGTCCAGTGGATCTTTTGCCTACAGTACAAAATTACAATATTTCATAATGTTTCAGATGCATCATTAGCCAGAGCTCCCAAGAGAGCTCCACAGTTTTTTTCACTTTAACTTATTTTCATTTATTTGAAAAAGTAGAGACAGGAAGACATACAGAGAAAGATTCCCTCATTCACGGGTGCATTCCTCAAATGCCTGCAACAGCAGGTACTGGGCCAAGCTGAAGCTAGAGGCCTGGAACCCCATGCAGGTATCTCACACAGAGGGCAGGGACCATCGCTTGCTGCCTCCTAGAGTGAGCAGTAGCAGGAACCTTGATTCAGAAGCAAAGTGGGATCTTGAACTCAGGTTCTCTAATTTGGGATGTGGGCATCTCAAATAGCATTTTAAACACTGTGTCAAATGCCCAGCTCACTTCATAGGATTCTGTGGTCACCTATATCTACTAATACTAATTATTGATGCATACTATGTAAATAGAATTAAACTGTACTTAATGGGACTTAAGCCTAAAAACTACTCAACTGCCTCTCCAAAGCTGTGATGATCAGTAATAAAAAATTCTAAGCCATCACTTAATCTAATCAGAAGTATCAATTTTAAAAATGTATATATGAGAATATATCAACTGTGTTAATGTTATACATATTAACAATTTTATAATATTTATAATACTATATTGTTTCCATTACAATAGCAAAATTAACATATGCATGAAATATTACATTGCTACATTTCTTTTTTTTTAATTTTTATTTAGTAAATATAAATTTCCAAAGTACAGTTTATGGATTACAATGGCTTATTTCCCCCCCATAACTTCCATCCTACCCGCACCTCTTCCGTCTCCCACTCCCTCTCCCGTTCCACTCACATCAAGATTCATTTTCAATTATCTTTATATACAGAAGATCAATTTAGTATATATTAAGTAAAGATTTCATCAGTTTGCACCCACATAGAACATAAAGTGTAAAATACTGTTTCAGTACTAGTTATAGCATTACTTCACATCGAACAACACATTAAGGACAGAGATCCTACATGAGGAGTAAGTAGAGTGACTCCTGTTGTTGACTTAACAATTTGACACTCTTGTTTATGGCGTCAGTAATCTCCCTAGGCTCTAGTCATGAGTTGCTACATTCCAATGAGAATACATGTTTTATTGTTAATTTCATTGGTAATATATGATATTATGAGTATTATTTAATAAAGAAAAGATTTTAAAATATAAACTATCTCTCATAATGAGGTCAGAACAATGTAATTATAAACATAATTGCATTATTCCAAAATTGTTGAAAATATTCATATAAATCATATAAATAAATGTCTGAAAAATCACAGAGTATTGGACTCAGTTTCCTGAGATTAGAAACCTGCATCTTGTCTCTTCTGGAATGGGAACTCCATGAGGATATGTAACTACACTATTGCAAGAACTTAACCCCTTTCTGACAAATGCTCAAACTTTCGCTTCAGCAGAGTCTAATGTATTTTTGCTTTATCGTCTCAAAATCTGTCAGAGATTTATATAATTGCTAAAGTTTCTCACAAGCATGGAATAACAAATGTCATGCAACTGCGTGATCCTATTTCCATTTTCTAAGGAAAACCCCCCTGTAGAGTGCATAGTACACAAGAGAAGCTTAATAAATGCAACTTTCTAGTATTCCTAGACTTACATTTGCAGAAGTAAATAAAGAAGAAAACTTTCCAAATTCTGTAACAGGTCCTAAGTTAACCTATTTTTTAGACCTCCTTTACAGCACCCATTCTTCTACCATGAAAAGGTGCAGGAGAATAAAAAAGTTTCACATGACAATTTTGCGCTATGAAAGCACAAAGTAAGATTTGAACTGAAAGATCATTATTTCTAGAAAATAACTAAAAGGGAGATGGGGAGGGAGAAAAGGAGAGGGGAAGAAAGAGAAAGGATAGAAAACAAATGTGAATGAGAGATATCTTAACCACTCAGTAGCTCAGCAGGTTTGTGAAACCCTAGATTTTGTTTCAGCTCCTATTGTAGGGTTCAACTCTGATCTAACTACTAGCATGATTTTTTGGGCGTCTGTTTGCAGATGCAGTAGAATTATCAATCCGAACAGACACACAATCCGGGTCCAATGTCACTTCTCCTCATTATGTTAATAGTTAATACATGCAAATGAAAACACTCTAGCAATTTGATTTCTTTGAAGATAGTTTGCATATTGTCTTAGCCATAATGACTGTACACTTCTTTCAGCCTCCATTTATGCAAGGGTAGTGTAGTTCATTTTTATCAGCTCAAGTTCATTTTGGCTGCTATTAGAATGTATGTGCATGTTTCTTTTTTACCTTTAGCCTAATTACCATTCAGGTACCATAAGCAGATTTTTCATGCTATTGGTGTTTTTCTTAATTAAGAAACAAATGAATTCTCCCTAGCAAAAAAGATGGAACAACAGAATAAGATGCCAGGGGCTGATGTTCTGTTTCTTAATTGAAGCAGTTCTATTGTTCCATGTTGGTAGCAAGGGGGCAGAAATGTCATAAGTGTAGAATGTTAATAGTACAAAAATAACATAAAACTACTTTTAAAAATAAAGAAGGAATACAAAAAAGTGTTGTTAGAGCTTTGAAGACATAGATTTTTATCCACATATTAATTCTGACAGTAGGAAAGTAGCTTCATTTACAAATCCCTCACACTTAAAAAGCCGGAGGTTCTAACCTCAGTCCTGAGAGATATGCCTTGTCTCTCTCTTCTGGTCTAGTTAACTATATCCTGCTTATTTGCTCTTCATCAATTAAGGAGACACCCAGGGGAACAATTAGTTTCTTTAACGTGTGAATAAACCATTTCTCTTTAATTCACATTCTCCTTTTCCTACCCACAGTAAAATCTCAATGTCCTCACCATATTTTCAATACATGTTACTAAAAATTTAAAATAACAAACAGGAAAATTCATAGGCAAGTCTTCCAATGTTCCTGGGGTAATGACAACTTTAAGCAAAGTTATTAGTAGGAAGTTGAGTCTTTCACTTCTATACTGATGGTACAAATTTGCACAAGGGAATATACTCTTTAATATAAGAGCTTTGAACAGTCTTTCATTCATAGGTTTATTCATTTCTCATACTACTAACGTATTCAGACTTATTAGTTAATCTAGAATTTTTTTTACCAAATAAAACCCATTATGGGGTTTTAAATGTGCCAATAAAGATTGAACAACAGGTATCATATAGAATCATGCAAATGTTTTTATGATAAAGAACATTAAAAAATATTGTCCTTAGGTATAAATTTTTAAATTACTGATTTCAATTAATATTGATAAATTCGTATTTGTTTTCTCTCAGGTATCTGAGTTTTGTTTGAAATGCAGCTAGGTCAAATAGAATGAAGAGATTTAGTTATATATAACTAAAACATACTGAACAAAACAGTCTCTCCTGTAATTTCTTATGTGGATGGAAGTGGTCCAACTATCTTGTCTCATCATAAATACCACTATGCACAGAGATATGTAAATGGGATCCTCTGTTTATGAAAACCCAGTATTTTCTGATTATGTGAAATACCAAAAAATATATCGATAGGTTGCCCTAAAAGCAGAATTCACAAATTTTGAAAAATAAATCTTGTCAATACTTTTAAATTATTTTAAAAATCTCTTGTCAGAGAGAATAAAATTATGTCATGAGTCATTCCACTGAATGTCAATTAGAAATTTGAAGACAGTTCTTTATGGAAAATAAAGTCCTTGATAGACAAATTTATAGCACATAAAGCTACATACAATGAAACATCATGTGATTTTGAGAATACATATTTCTGCAAAAGTCATATGACAGCTTTCAAAGAGCTTAACTGACATACAAAATTTGAAATCCTAGCACACAGTTAACTCTCCAATCTGATTTTTTCATTTCATCACTTTCCTTTAAAAAAAAAATTTGTGAACAATGACCAAAAAAGATTTCCATGTCTACTTCACTTATGCTCTGATAGGCTGAATAGTCCATTGAACAAGTTCACTCATATAATCATAAAATTTTATGTGACATTCAGTTGCTGACATGTTTTTGACCAAGTAAGCTTTGGAATAAGACCCAGGGATGGTACTTTTCTCCTTCACACTCTCTTGAGTTGCAATAGCACTGAGATGTGTGCAAAATGGGAGAAAAGACAAGAATTTTGCAGCTTTGAGATCTACAGACAGATTCTACATATATGGAAATGTGCACTAGGATGAATACAACCTTTAGTAAGGGTGTTTACAGAAACCCATGGAATTTTATTATTTTATTATTTCTTCAGATTCTTCAAGTAAAGACACTAAAAATGGTCACTGTCCATCTTCAGCCGGGAGCACGATGTTTGGAGAACACATTTCCCTCACCCTGGCAGCAGTGTGACGTTGTTTTCCCTGTCCCCAGGCTCTGGCTGGTTCACATGGTGTCCCTGCCAAATTCTTGGCATTGGAAGTGAGGGGGAAGAGGCCATACCATAACGTGTTGATAATGAGGAGATAGAAATAGCAAACCAGCTGGATTGTCCTAATAAAGTATGTCTGGGATTTAGAGACACAACAACTATGTGTTCAGGTCATCCAAATGCATTTTCACCAAGCAGTTTCCTCGATGACCTTTTCAGATACTCAGTCAGGATCTTTCTAAATGAATTTTGTACATTAATGCCAGAACTATCCAAAACAAAATAACCAAACAAAATTCCTACTTACTTTCCAAAACTGATTACCCAAAGCACCTTGTGTTAGTTAATACTGAACAAATAGAGGAATCTGTAATAGGTTTCAAAATTTTTGAAAAACACTTACTGGCTTATAACTATTAGTGTGTATGTGTGTGGGGGGTGATAAATACATTACATCTTACTATTTATTTATAAATCACCTCCCAGTGAAGCTCAAAATATTTTCCTCATTGGAAATTAAGTATCTGTTACTTTAAAAACTACTTTAGAACTGTCTGGGCAAAATTATTCATTTATTTATTCTACCTAGGAAAATGTTCCCCAAAATAAAAACATTTAAACATTTATTAGAATATGCAAAAAAGATATCTTTAAAATAATATTTTGATACCACCTTAATATTTATCATTAAGAAAGAACAACTTCATTTTCATGATTTGATCTCAAAAAATGCCAATAAGAATTATTAATACACTCCTGGAACTGTTCTCAATTCTTTGAGTGTATTAATCCATTTAATCATCTCAGTAGCCCTTGCATCAGTTTCATTAATTACCTTTTTCTCAAGAAATGAAGGAAACTGAGTCACAGATTAAGTAACTTCTCATTAACACACGAACAAGGAAGTAGTAGAGCTGGAATCTTAGCCCAAAGTAGGACTCCAGAGTTCTGAAGCATAATAGACACCTTCTCTCTATCTCTCTCTCTCTCAAAATAATAATTGTATAAATTAACCTCCTTATAAATAAAAAGATAAATGTTTGGCTGTGCTACACATCTACTAAAGTACCATCTGCTAGGCAGCCACTGCATTTTGTGACTTGAAGTTAATGAGTAAGTTAATGTACACCCTAATTTTCCAAGCAGATACCTTGCAATGTTATTTCTTATAAAGAATTCAGTTATCTGGGATAAGACACTCCCACAGGACATCTATAGAGGGGTACCATACCAATTGTTCAGAATATACTGCATATAGCAGGCCTCCCAATTCTGAAAATAACAACATTAATCCTGATCACTCTTTACCCCAACAATTCTGTATAGTCTTCTGAGCAGAGGTAGTTCTAACTGGATCATCTTTAGTAATTTATTCTACAAGGTTTAGCTTTGAATCTATTTTTAGTACCAACCACTAACTTTATCATCAAGAAAACCCACTTGTAGCGTTTCAACAGTTGATAGCTGATACATCAGCAGGACACATGGAATCCAGGGGACTGATCCACTTTGGATTTGTTTTCCTCTAATTCTTTCCTTTACTTCTCTGGGATTTTAGCAATCGAAATTTTGATGGCAAGACACACTTCAAGAGCTCAACTCAATTTGTTGCTTTCAATTAGGTTTCTGTTTGCATAAAATAATCACAAATGCCACTGATTAGATGAATTTACCTCCATTAGACCATGCATCTTGGTAGCACCTCTGTCCAAGTTCAGAATATAAAATATAGCAAAATATTCAACCCTACCTGCTTTGTGTAGAAAACAAGAGAATGAATGGCATGAAACTAACCTTTAATGTCATAGGTATTAACAAGGCTGAAAATGCTAGAAGACGCTAAAAGGTAAAAACAAACAGCAATTTGTGTTTAATTTTCTGAGCTCTAGGTTCCTTCAAATGAAACAAACAAATGTTTCACTTGTTTTCAGGTTATAATTTTCCTCAACTCTAGAGGGTACTTCCTTCCTAACATTTTGTCCACTTCTTTAAAATGATTTGACAGAAACTCATTTTATTTTTTTTCACTGTGTCATAATTACCAGGGGATATTTATAGTGGCCTTTATGAATGCAGATCTTCCCAGTTTCCTCAGGGGCATCCCTCATACATCCCACGCACACTCTTAAGCTTCAGCGGAGGCCATGCCTGGTTCATTTCCTGCTTCTGCTGCTGCTGTTGCTATCACTTCCCACAAAACACACGAAGTATCTTGGATGAGTTTCAAGGATGCAAAATCCTTAATAAGGTGCAAAAGCGAGCAACATATTTGGCCCAGGGCCAATTTAAAAATATGTCTGTATATAATCATATGGATAAAAATGACAAGCATCTTAAAAGCACTCTGAAGGTAAAACATTTGAGATAGGTAGAACATGAACTATGTCAGGCAGAGCAGGACTAAATTCCTGAACTCAGGAACACAATGTCATGAGGAGAAATGAATTTCTATATAATTATTCTATAATAGTACATCAAATTTTAAAGCATAGATCTTTTATCTACAACCAAATGATCATATACTCTTAATATGAGGTTAATAACGTAGCCATAACCCATGCTGAGAATAAAGAAATACTACACTCTAAAAGGCAATGTACTAAAAATATTTTTCTCTGTGCTATTTCCTTCTTTAAAGTGAAACAGAGCTTGATTTTCACTTGAGTGTGAAATTCTGGTATATTCTCATTTAAGGTTAATAAAGACTTCAGCCAAAATTGATCATTATGAATTATGATCATTATGAATTAGGCAGATACTGAACTATCAATTTTTTTCATCTCCTATTCTTTCTTCCCAAGTCTCAACATCTTTTCCATGTTCTCACCCATGCAATCAAAGGAAGATACATAATTCACAGTTTTGTTAGTTATATATACCTGATTATTTTCTGCCTCTACACCACACAATCCCACACAGAGGATTTATTAGTAACACTACTAGTAGCAATATAAAAATAATACATGTACTTTCCAGTAAATGACTTTAGATTTGTTTTAATTTGTATTATTGAAATGAATTTACAACTGGTTAAAATTATACTTGGTTAAAAATCAAAGCAAGTTAACAGGAATACAGAGGAAAAGAATCCATGGGCTACTTCAAATTCTTAGGCCTAAATTCCAGATAAAAGAATCATCAACAATTTCTTATATAGTTTCTCTGAAAAATTTTATGACAAAAATATATATCTATCTTTTCATTTTTTATGTCCTGTCATACTGATATTTTGGTTTTCTTTTATGAGTCTTTAAGAGATTTTCATGTCAACATGAAAACAAATGTGTTATCCTTCATAACAAATGAGAGAGTTGTATCATAATTTTATTTAACCACCCCTCACCAATGAACATTAAGTGAACATTTTTGGTTGCTACAAACCATGCTGAAATGAACATACATGGGGCTATCTATGAGATATGGAGAATTAGTAGGTCAAAGAGTGTATGTGCAATTTTAAGTGTTATAAATGGCCAAGTTATTCTTCGAAGATATTCCAGTAGCAATTGTTACTTCCAGTAACAATTACTCTGCCCACTAGTTATTGAACATTTACATTTCTAGATACTTGGTTATAAAACTAGGCTAATGCATATGAATGAATGGAAAGCCACCACCAAAGTCAATTTCATGTGTTAAGCACAAATAGATTCAATTAAAAAGATACTGTTCTGTTCATTTTTTTTCACGTGTTGTCTAGCCTCAATAAAATATTCATACTACACCACTGAAAAGCACTGTGTGATTATTTTAGCAATCAGCTACAATGCCATTATTAAATCTATATCTAAAAGTTCCATAGTAACATTGAAGTTCTTACACTGAATTTGAGATAACTGTTAAATTTAACAAGATAAAAGTTATTTGAAGTCTATTATCAGCTGACAGTTTTCTCATCTTATCCAATTTTCAAATTGTAATTTGGCAAGGTCCTTAGTCATCAAGCAAATTCAAAATATGCTAATCAGGCTCTATTTTTAAAATCTTTAATCACCATCAATTACCTATACGGCGGGTTCAAGTTCTTTAACGTGGCCCACAAAACTCTTTAAAAACTTTGCCCCAAATTAGCTCTCAAGCCACCTTCTTTGTTAGTCTTGGCCACATACCTTCATTTTTGGTCACATCTATGAAATAGACCTTGCAAATTCTGTGCTCTTTAATGCCTTTCTGGTTCTGTCCTCAATGGTGAATTCTGCTGGCATGGTATTCCCTGCTGTCATGATTAGAACTCCTCCTCATCCTTCAAAACCCAACTGAGTTAGGACCTCTATCTACAGGCTTATCCTGACTCTAAGAATTTCAATGTCTACCTTATTTTATATCTCCATTTATTATGAATGTATCCCAGGATAATTTTTTACCTTTCTCTTTCCTAATAAATATACTACTTGAGGGAAGAGGCCAGTGTTTGCCCTTCTAGCTCTCCCCTCCACAAAGCATAACACAATACCAAAAAAATTGTATTTATTATATTTTGTTTTATGAGCACTGAACAAAGGAGTGAAAAGTGTAATTTAAATTGTTTAAATTAGGATAATTTTTCCTTCAGGGAAAAAATCAAAAAACCACATTTGTTAAAGGAAATATGACAGGAAAGTGAAGCGGATGTTTAAAAAAACTATTCATGAATTTACTCAATTCATGTCTTTGTGTGTGTGTGTGCCAAGCCAAGTCTTCTAGCACCTGGCAGCATGGAAGTGACCAAGACTAGGTCCCATATCCAAAGAGCTGAGAGTCCAGTGAAAACCATCTAATAAGTAAACAAATCAATGAATAAATAAGGGAATTTCAGATAAATATCAGTGCAATAAAGATAAAGTTGGGTAATAGGCTAGAGAACAAACTGAAGCACTCAGGAAGTCATAACTTCAACAGGAGATCTAGGGAGGCTTTCCAAGAGTTGACATGTGAACTGAGAAGCAAATGAGAAGAAGTGAGGAAGAAGCATATGGAATTGTGAAGAAGGAAGGTTCCAAGAAGAGAGGCAGTTTGGCATGTTCAAGGAACAGAAAGAAAACCTTTAAGGATGAAATGTAGTGAATACTGGAAATATGGGGATCAGGGTAGGGTGGAGAAGAGATGTGATACATGATACAGTTTGTGATCAGAAAACATGCAAAAACATATGAATAGTGTGGTAGGTGACAATAAAAAGGTCAGATATTGATTGCAGAGGACACCCTTGTAGTATGATTTGATTGTTTTTAAAATATAACTTTAGCAGTTAAAAAATAAATTGCTTCTATTTTGTGTGATTACTTTCAGAAATGTAACAAGTAAACATAAAGATATCCTCTATAGATGGTCTTAAAGTTTTGATTGGGCAGTGAATTCCATTGAGATGCTCATGAAAACCTCTTCCTAGAAAAACTCTGGAATTCACAAAAATTTACACAAAATGTGTTGATATCCACAACCCCCCCCCAAAGCCCATAGATTCTGGTCTAAAAACCTTTGACTGCACTGGAGTCATTTTTCTTGTTTAGGCCAGTAACAACAATGTGCAGTCAACAACTGTTTCAATTTCTGTGATACCTGAGAGGTTACTTCTCAATATAAAGAACCCTACACGTTATAACCACAATTTAGAGAAAACAAACTGAGGCTGGCATTGTGGAGTTGTAGGTTAAGCTGCTGCCTGCAATGTTCCCATCCCATATGGGCACTGGTTTGTGTCCCAGCTGCTCCACTTCCCATCCAGCTCTCTGCTAATGGCCCCCCAAAAGCAGGGGAGGATGGCCGAGGTGTCTGGGCCCCTACCACCTATGTGGGAGGCCTGGAAGAAGTTCTTGGTTCCTGGCTCCTAGCTTCAGCCTTGCCCAGTCCTGGCCATTGCAGCCATCTGGGGAGTAAATCAGCAGATGGAAGATCTTTCTCTGTCTTTGCCCCTCAATCTGTAACTCTTTCAAATAAATGAATCTTTTTTTTTTTTTTAAAGAGGAAACAAATCTTCTAAGATATGCCTCATAAATATCCCACACATGAACCTCATTTCCATCTTCAAAATGAAAACTTCCAAACCAAGATTAAGAGTACCCAAGTCAGTATGTTAGACTCGTCAGTTCAGCCATTGCATCCCAGACTCACACTTGCTGAAGTAAGATTTTTAAACATAGGGGACTACCAGGAAATTACAGACTAGCTGACCATCTAGCTGACTGATATTTGCTATTTATAAGTACCATGAATCAGAAATATATATGTGTGACGGGGCCGGTGCTCTGGTGCAGTGGGTTAATGCCCTGGCCTGAAGCACCTGCATCCTATATGGGCGCCATTTCTAGTCCTGGCTTCTCCACTTCTGATCCAGCTCTCTGCTATAGCCTGGGATAGCAGTGGAATATGGCCCAAGTCCTTGTGCCCCTGCACCCGCATGGGAGACCGAAAAGAAGCTCCTGGCTCCTGGCTTCGGATCGGCACAGCTCCAGCCATTGCGGCCATCTGGGGAGTGAACCATCGGATGGAAGGCCTCTCTCTCTCTCTCTCTGCCTCTCCTCTCTCTGTGTAACTCTCTCAAGTAAAATAAATAAATCTTTAAAAAAAAAAACAGAAATATATGTGTTCCTTTTCCATGTTTCAACTTTAGTTTTTTTAAATATACAATTATTTGTTATTCAAATACAGCTTACACACACATACACACACATATACATATACACATGCATTAATCATACATATGTATTTAACAATAAGCAGTTCAAAACCAGATAGAATAATAAAAATAAACAAGAGTCATAAAGGAGAAAACAGTTGAAAATGAAGTGTTAGATAATTTACAATATTAAGCAAATGTGACTACACAGTGAAGCAGGTTAATAAACTTAGAGAACTGATTATGGATACTTAAAAACTAAATGTCAAGAAAGCAACTTGCATTTCACAATGGTTACATGGCATTAAAATGAAACATTAACGTATAATTGAAAAATGTATCACAGACTTACACCTCAATTGTACAAGGAAAATCCACTTTGCTCTCTTTTCCCTCTTCTGGTAAAAGTACTGAGCATTGTTAATTCCACCAGTAAATACTACTACGGGACCCTCATCAGTAGTGTGACCATCCGAAGATCACTAAAGGGGAGCTTCTTTTACCTGATCCATCTTTCCTGCAAACTACTGTAACCATATACCTATGGTGATTCTTCACTATTCTTTAAACATGTTTTTACATTCATATATATTTGAGAGAGACATACAACACATATGCAGAATATCCATCTACCTATTAAATAAATTATGTCTGTACAGCAGATAGCAGTCCATTTTCTTTTGGCATTTTTATTAGAAAGATTACTAATTAGTGTTGAAATGGTCATCAGCCTACACTCCCTGATCAATTATTGCTGAGGACCACCTCAGATTTGGGCACAAGTGTTGTGATTCCGTATTCCATGTATATGATCAGTAACACAGAACCTAGCAGAATTCTTCTTGCCAATATCAAACCTACTGTTTTAGCTGAGATTCCACTGTCCTTTGGCAATCGTGGCCTTAAAACTTAGGGGAAAAAGGTGATGTAGCCAGAGAATCTCAAATTGTCCTAAATACAAATTCAAATCCAAGCTGTCCACTTCCATTCTGTAACAGGTGCACTGATTTTCATCACTAACACCAGAAAACATTTTATTCTAAAACTAGCTCTTTTAGTTTACTCTTGCCTGCCTGTCTTCCAAAGTCATTTATTCTAACTATTCATTATATTCAAACTCATAAATGATGTATAATTTTGTTCTGTTGTCCTACACATCTAACTCACTCATATTTTAAAATGATTTTTAACACATTTCAAGAATTGAAGATTTCCATGATTGAAATATAAATATCCTAATAATCCTATCAACAGTAAAACTGAGGTTAAACAAATTACATCACAGATTATTCACTAAGCATGGACCTGTACATAAAGTTCCCTCCTTGTGCCAACCAATGTTTCCCCAAATGTTGGCATGTTTATGTTGTTTTAGAATTTTCCAAATGAAGCTCCTCAGAATCTATGATACTCAAATACCTGGGGCTGATAACTCTAGATCAACTTACAGAGTAATTTAGTAATTTTTTCCCTTAAGAGAAATACTCCCAAAAAGCATTCTTAAATATTAAATTTGGCTACTTTAATTAATTACTATGATATTTTATAACACTTTATGCCTCATTAGATTATAGTAAAATGGTATGCAAAAATTCAATATGCAAAGTATCATAAAATATGATTTAATTTTCAAATAAACATATGACCTTGCCCTTTATGAAAGACAATGTAAAAACAAGCAATTAAATAAAACAGGGTGGGAGCCACACATTTCTGTTCATAGACTGAATCTTCATGCCTTTAAAATAACTATCAAATGTTAGGAACTGGACCTAAAAAGAAAGAATGAAATATTAATAATGTCCCACCTTGTGGGAGCTCGACATTACTTGACACTACACAGAAACCGACCTTTTTGTCCTTCAGGCTTGCCTACCAGGCCCCATCTTCTATCGCAAAAGCCAAATCATCTGATCCCAAACTAACTGTCAACTGCCTGTGATGGTGGGGAAGCCAGACATCAATCAATCAGGTTTTATCAGACGCTCTCTTCGTTTCTCTGTTGTGCTCATCTTATCATCTGACCCAGTTGTAGCCCTGACTTCAGAAGCTTAAGCAACTTGATGACAAAATATGCGCCTGTTTGTCCAAGATGCACATTGTTAAGAAGTGGAGTGATATTTTTAGAAGCTACCTAATGTATTTGCAAATGAACTCTTGAATATTTAAGTTTATCCAAGACCCAAGTGGGTCGTTCTCCCTTGCACACTGAGTCTGTACTTGGCGGTGTTTGGCCCAATATTTCCAAAGTACGCAAGAGTACTTACATACAAATCAAATGTCTTTGTAAAATGTGATTTTTACACAGAAAGGCTATCAAAATGAAAACTGGAGAATACCATATCAAGAAGAGAAAGGATAACTGATTGATGAAGGCACATAATAAAATTCAGTTTTATGCCAAATAGGTAACTCAAAAAATCAAAAACTTTTTCATCTATCCGTACTGACAGTACTCTTGGAGGGGGAAAAAAGTGTTTAAACTTTCAATATCATTGCCAAATCTTTATTGGCTGATATGCTGCTTTAAAGGCATACCACAGACTATACACCTCTCCATAAACCACTTAGGTAAGGAGACAATTTTGACACTGACTGTGAATTTAAAATTTTTAAATTCAGTGTGAATACTTCTCCCATAATTTCTAGACAAAACTAAGAAGAGTAACACACACACACACACACTGTGGACTTAAGTTGTCTGCGTGCACTTAATGACTCATAACTGTCTTCTTGCTTAACTTTGTCTTCTTTTTCTCTTCAAGGAATAATCAGTTAAACTTTTAGAATTTCCTTAAAACAATAGCCTTCATGGTGAATATAAGATTTCCATTAATAGGCAATGCTGTCAATATAGCATCCATCTCTAGACAAAATATTCACTGAGTTATAATATATTTTGAAATGTTTTTGAAGGCAGTATAAAATTTATCTACAGAATCTATTCACACAAAAGCATACCTTAATCATAAAAATATGGGTTACATAACACCACAAAGTATTATTCTATTTTCAAATATAATTGGGTGAGAATGCACACATTGAAAGTAATTTGTATACAGAAATAAACATATCATTTCAAAAGGATTCCAGTGAATTCACAGGGTTTTATTAATAAAACAAGTGCTTTTGAGCTTCTAGTACACACAATAATCAAGATGGTATTTTACATTTTGGAATATGGAATATGTGAAACTAAATAAACTTCCACTGGTAATATGAAAAATATTAATTTAAGACCATTATAAGACGTGAAAAATTACATTTAATGTCTTTAGCATTTTAAAACATGCTAAATTAATCTACATCTTATCAGTTCATTATAAATAATCAGATCTTTTAATTGAATTGTGTGATAAGCTTTAAAGTCACTCTTCCAAATCAGGCGATCGAAATGTAGAAAGTAAAGGGGAAATAAACAACATTAAGTATATTTGAAGATTATTTTTACGATTTTAAGAACTAATTGCAAGCTTGGGATTTTTAGCTATTTCTCTGCATAAATTTAGAGAATTTTGGCCTTTAATCGAGCTTAAAGACCTGTCAATTGACTATTTTTAATCTTATAATCCCCAGTTTATTATAAGCACCAATAATTTCAGGACATACCCCAGTGAATCAAATTCAAGTCTTTCTTCAAGAGTATATATTGTCCAATATCCTATAGGAACACACAATAAAGAAATAAAGAGTTTCAGATGAACAGAAAATCAAGAGATGGTATTTGCTCCAACTCTCAAATTTTATAATTAATCATTGGCTCTATTCAAATTTAAAGATTTCTGCAAATTTTGTCAATGAAAGTATTTCTGGGGATGTCTGAAAAATCTATGTAGAGATCTTCCACACAATACTATACAGATGTCAACTGGTTAAAGTTTTATTCTCCTGATAAGAGATATCTACAGAAGTTTTCTAGATGTAAATTAGTCATATCTTCAAAAAGAATCATTTATTTTTCCAAGATGAAGTCAACTGAAAACATTAAATACATTTTCCAAAAAGATGTCCATTTAAAGACAATTTTCAGATATTATTTATAATGGCCTACACAAAAACTAGGTGATATTGCTTAGGTTCATGCTACTAAAAGTATATTTCTATAACAGCCTAGGTGTAGACCATTAAATGATATATATTTATTAGTTGCTTAGGACAAACCTGATGGTCATTACTAAAAGTCAAATCATGTATATGAAAACATCAGACTTATAACATTAAATAACTTCTAGCAATTCAAAGGGGGTGGCACACTGCCAACAAATCATAGTAAGCAGTCAAGTGGCAAATGCCTCATGAAATGAAGATCTACTTAATATTAGATAATGTACAATGTCTTAAATATAAATACATATGGAATATTACCAGAATACTAAATAAAAAAATAGTATTACCTAGGCTAGATGAATAGTTGTTTCAACTATCACCTGGACAATGCATAGAATGAATGAATTAGTGGCACTGGTTTTAGCTATCATGCACTAAATATTTAATTTTATAGCCTCAAAAATTATGAGATACATACACATATATATGAAATTCCACACTTTTTATATGAAAAATAAATTTATATTTTAATTCCTTTTTCTACAAATTTTCTGAAGTACCTGGCATAGTTTCCTCACACACATTTAAGTTTATTTGGTGCCTGTAATCTTAAAAGTTAGGTAGAGTACTTCAGGCATGATTTTCACACTCTGACACAACTTTTTTTTTAAATAAAAGACAAATTTCCAAGACCTGATTTAGAAAAAAAAATGATCATTTTAGATAAAAAGTATATTTCTGAGGAGTATCAGCACAATAATACGTGTTTTGGTTTCCTGGCCTTAGACATATATGATGCTTTATCTTTGCAAATATTCTTCAAAGACATTTATCCCTTCAGCTTAATCTTTAGGGTTTCCCTTATTAAGAATGAATATTTGTTAGTATTAAAATATTCCTAGAAAAATTCCTTCCTTGCGCTTTAAAATCCACAGCACAAACCTCATGCCCTAGATACAGGACTATCACTTCACACCCACTGCGAGAGAAACTGGTCTTCTAAGGTACTTCGTTTTATAGTAGGTATTATAACAAGAGACCAGGAAAGAAGAGATGAAAGAGAAAAAATAATAGCCTTTTATTTTAACATGTGAAATCTTGACCAAAACCAATTCTACCTAGTAATTATCATATACTCATTTTTACAAGTATTTGTCAAAAGCATAAATTACTAAAGCTTTAAATAATCCTGACTAGACAATTCTTCTCTACCTTTTTGTCATCTCAAAAAGACAGTCTGACAGTAATGGTCTGACATCCTCTCAGACAAGCCTCTCGGCATTAATATTTAAATCTTACCAACCCTTGTGATTGGGATTCAGCCTCTATTCGCAAACAAAAACTAAATCAATGTTCTTAGAGTTCAAACTAGATCCCTAAACAGTTTGCCACTCTCTATGCACAGATAAGATAAACTTTCTTTGACCCAAGAGATGAAGTTGCCATGACGATCAGAGAGTCCACTTTCTATATTGATATTTTGCTGATGTAACAACAAATAGAACCAGATCTTAGTGCTGATAATGGTGATTAATTAATACTAATATTGATCCCTACAAGCAAGAGACAAGGCTATTAACTTGAAGCCTGAAAAGTCAATTGTTACCTGTGGCAGAGATACTAGGAGCTGATTTGGAAGCATAATAAACAAATGTGCTATCTTTATGCTAATACCATTAAAGAGACAGTTCTTTGCAGAATGCCAAATATTGCCATAGCTGAGCTTATTAATATAATTGCATTTCAGCTTTCAAAAATGTAACTTTACTGAATGATATGTACTTACC